>NC_141685.1:1494347417-1494454917 GCF_964263255.1 Lissotriton vulgaris
GGCATATATGTCAAGAAAACTCAACTCAGCTGAATGCAATTGCAGAAAATGAATTACTGGCCATAAAAGAAGCATTTGTGAATTGGAGGCACTTTTTAAAGAGGGCCTCTCATGTGGTTACAGTGTTCACTGACAACCGCAACCTCCAATTCATGACCGCAGCTAGACACTTAACACCGCGTCAATTACGGTGGATGTTAGTTTTTTGCAGAATTCAACTTTGTATTAACATACAGACCTGGGAAGGAAAACAAGAAAGCTGACGCCTTAACCCGTCAAACAACCCCCATAGAGCCGTAGGATTGCAGGAAACACGCCATCATAGATTCACAAAACATCATCGGAACTACATATGCATTCCCGAGGAGTGTTGCGCATAGTATCCTCACAGAGAAATGGAAAGAATGGCTGGCAAGAAATAAGGACTGAAAAGTGACAAGAGGTCTTCCGATGCGGGGTAAACAGTTATTACTCCCTATATTGAACCTACGTAAGAGAGCTTTTGAGTGGTGTCACAGTTCACCCTGTGCAGGACATAATGGCCAGGAAAAAAACATAGAAAGAGTGCTGCGTCAGTTCTGGTGGCCCTCCATAAAAAAGGACATACGCTCTTGGGTGAAGGAATGCACTACCTGTAGCCAAATGAAAACCATGCATGCTAAACAAGCTGGTCTACTACATCCTCTTCCTACTACAGAGCAGCCCTGGACAAACATCTCTGTGGATTTTGTAGTGGGAATGGCAGCAGCTAAGGGTCACACGGTCATTATGGGAGTGGTGGACTATCTCACTAAGATGGCTCATTTAATCGCCTGCAAACAACTTCCCACAGCTAGCACTTTGGCCCAGCTGATTCTGATTCACATTGTGCGATTGCACGGGATACCCAGGAACATTGTCTCGAACTGTGATTCGCAATTCATTGCTAACTTTTGGAAGGTATGGTGTTCTGCCTTGGGGATAGATTCTAACACCTCTACTAGCTTTCACCCGCAAACAGATGGCCAGACCGAGAGGGTGAACAAAACATTCAAAAAGTATCTCAGGTATTTTGGGGATATCACTACAGAGACCTGGGTGGACAAGTTGTGGTTAGCCGAAGTGGCATATAACAGTGCTGTTCACAGTTCCACAAGGCTCACTTATGGGTTCTGAGCTGGGATGGTGCAGTGAGCTGAAAAACGGTGATGGATCAAGCCCTGATCTGTTGACTGGGCAGGAGTGTTCTGCTTAATTCAGATACTCTGTCCATCACCACCCCCTTTTCTGAATCGTTTTGTCCACCATAAGCGTGGAAGGGTATGCTCAGACATGAGTCCCTTGCTCACTGCACCATCAGGATTCAAGCAAGCCGGGCCGAAGACGGCTGTAATGTCAGAAACCGGTCCCTGGAAGCTTGTTTCCTTTCCAGTAAAAGAATTGGCTTGGTAGTTTGGTCTGCCCTGTTCTCATGATGCACTGGGCCAGGGACAGACTAATTTGCATGTAGCCAGGTTCTGAGCTGGGATGATGCAGTGAGCTAAAAAACGGTGATGGATCAAGCCCTGATCTGTTGACTGGGCAGGAGTGTTCTGCTTAATTCAGATACTCTGTCCATCACCACCCCCTTTTCTGAATCGTTTTGTCCACCATAAGCGTGGAAACGTATGCTCAGACATGAGTCCCTTGCTCACTGCACCATCAGGATTCAAGCAAGCCGGGCCGAAGATGGCTGTAATGCCAGAAACCGGTCCCCGGAAGCTTGTTTCCTTTCCAGTAAAAGAATTGGCTTGGTAGTTTGGTCCGCCCTGTTCCCATGATGCACTGGGCCAGGGACAGACTAATTTGCATGTAGCCAGGTTCTGAGCTGTGATGGTGCAGTGAGCTAAAAACGGTGATGGATCAAGCCCTGATCTGTTGACTGGGCAGGAGTGTTCTGCTTAATTCAGATACTCTGTCCATCACCACCCCCTTTTCTGAATCGTTTTGTCCACCATAAGCGTGGAAGTGTATGCTCAGACATGAGTCCCTTGCTCACTGCACCATCAGGATTCAAGCAAGCCGGGCCGAAGACGGCTGTAATGCCAGAAACGGTCCCCGGAAGCTTGTTTCCTTTCCAGTAAAAGAATTGGCTTGGTAGTTTGGTCTGCCCTGTTCCCATGATGCACTGGGCCAGGGACAGACTAATTTGCATGTAGCCAGGTTCTGAGCTGGTATGGTGCAGTGAGCTAAAAAACGGTGATGGATCAAGCCCTGATCTGTTGACTGGGCAGGAGTGTTCTGCTTAATTCAGATACTCTGTCCATCACCACCCCCTTTTCTGAATCGTTTTGTCCACCATAAGCGTGGAAGGGTATGCTCAGACATGAGTCCCTTGCTCACTGCACCATCAGGATTCAAGCAAGCCGGGCCGAAGACGGCTGTAATGCCAGAAACCGGTCCCGGGAAGCTTGTTTCCTTTCCAGTAAAAGAATTGGCTTGGTAGTTTGGTCTGCCCTGTTCCCATGATGCACTGGGCCAGGGACAGACTAATTTGCATGTAGCCAGGTTCTGAGCTGTGATAGTGCAGTGAGCTAAAAACGGTGATGGGTCAAGCCCTGATCTGTTGACTGGGCAGGAGTGTTCTGCTTAATTCAGATACTCTGTCCATCACCACCCCCTTTTCTGAATCGTTTTGTCCACCATAAGCGTGGAAGGGTATGCTCAGACATGAGTCCCTTGCTCACTGCACAATCAGGATTCAAGCAAGCCGGGCCGAAGACGGCTGTAATGCCAGAAACCGGTCCCCGGAAGCTTGTTTCCTTTCCAGTAAAAGAATTGGCTTGGTAGTTTGGTCTGCCCTGTTCCCATGATGCACTGGGCCAGGGACAGACTAATTTGCATGTAGCCAGGTTCTGAGCTGGTATGGTGCAGTGAGCTAAAAAACGGTGATGGATCAAGCCCTGATCTGTTGACTGGGCAGGAGTGTTCTGCTTAATTCAGATACTCTGTCCATCACCACCCCCTTTTCTGAATCGTTTTGTCCACCATAAGCGTGGAAGGGTATGCTCAGACATGAGTCCCTTGCTCACTGCACCATCAGGATTCAAGCAAGCCGGGCCGAAGACGGCTGTAATGCCAGAAACCGGTCCCGGGAAGCTTGTTTCCTTTCCAGTAAAAGAATTGGCTTGGTAGTTTGGTCTGCCCTGTTCCCATGATGCACTGGGCCAGGGACAGACTAATTTGCATGTAGCCAGGTTCTGAGCTGAGATGGTGCAGTGAGCTAAAAAACGGTGATGGATCAAGCCCTGATCTGTTGACTGGGCAGGAGTGTTCTGCTTAATTCAGATACTCTTTCCATCACCACCCCCTTTTCTGAATCGTTTTGTCCACCATAAGCGTGGAAGGGTATGCTCAGACATGAGTCCCTTGCTCACTGCACCATCAAAATTCAAGCAAGCCGGGCCGAAGACGGCTGTAATGCTAGAAACCGGTCCCCGGAAGCTTGTTTCCTTTCCAGTAAAAGAATTGGCTTGGTAGTTTGGTCTGCCCTGTTCCCATGATGCACTGGGCCAGGGGCAGACTAATTTGCATGTAGCCAGGTTCTGAGCTGGGATGGTGCAGTGAGCTAAAAAATGGTGATGGATCAAGCCCTGATCTGTTGACTGGGCCGGAGTGTTCTGCTTAATTCAGATACTCTGTCCATCACCACCCCCTTTTCTGAATCGTTTTGTCCACCATAAGCGTGGAAGGGTATGCTCAGACATGAATCCCTTGCTCACTGCACCATCAGGATTCAAGCAAGCCGGGCTGAAGACTGCTGTAATGCCAAAAACCGGTCCACGGAAGCTTGTTTCCTTTCCAGTAAAAGAATTGGCTTGGTAGTTTGGTCTGCCCTGTTCCCATGATGCACTGGGCCAGGGACAGACTAATTTGCATGTAGCCAGGTTCTGAGCTGGGATGGTGCAGTGAGCTAAAAATCGGTGATGGATCAAGCCCTGATCTGTTGACTGGGCAGGAGTGTTCTGCTTAATTCAGATACTCTGTCCATCACCACCCCCTTTTCTGAATCGCTTTATTCTTTAAGCGCATCCGCATTACTTATTGGATTGTACATTTCAAAACGCTGTGTTATTCCATGGAGACATCAATGTTGTAATTACGGTGAAGCGGCAAACTGTGCATTGTGTTCCCTGAATACTGCCGCAATACTCAGCATCTTTTTGTGTTCTACGGTGATTCCTGTACTAGTCACAAACTCCTTGGAACCGGATTACTACATAGACCATTTCTATTGCAACTATTACTCCATCCTTTTTGGTTTATTATGATGTATAATATTAACTTCCACGAGTGCTAAGAATTCATGGTGGATTGTTTGTCTTTGTTTCCACAACAGGAGCTTGTAGAGCTCATCCTGAAGAAAGCTCCAATTGCCCTGTTATGTGGTTCTAGTGATATGTTGGGGTATGTTGCTAACTGCTGTCGAAATACATGGTAACTTATTGAACAGCGCTCTTTATGTTTGTGTAGTGACATCTTTGTTCTGTTCTTAGATCCAGTAGCACTTTGACTCCGGTAATCCCAGCTAGGATACAGAGGCGATTATTTTCCTATACAGGTATTGCAGTCACAGTATAGGTCCAGAAGTGTTTTGCTGTTCATACCATGAAGTGTTGGATACTTATACCTGTTCACTCTTGTTTTGGACCTCCCTCCCTGCTGTTCCCTTCCTTTCCTTCCCTCGCCTGATCACCCTTTTGTGTCTGTTTGTTCTACTCAGACCAAGGGGCTATCAGGAGGTGGACCCCTTTGAGCATCGTACGTCTTTGAGGATTCAAGGCCTTGACACCCATGGCCCAGGGGGAGAGACTGCAGACGAGGAGGAGATATTTGAAGGCAGCTGCCATACTGGGCAGCGGTGCACGAGGATGTTGCTTGACCTCCCGGAGGGCCCCCTCCTCCCTGTCGGCCCCACACGGTGCTGGGGCGCTCCCTGGAGCCTGAGGTCGGCTGCCACTGCATTTCTCTCTGCCCACCCAGGCCTCGCCCTCTGGGGTGGCAGTGAGGAGGCTTATCGGCTGCGTGATTTGGGCAGCGGATGCCTTTTCTTCCCCCACACCCCCACTCTTACTGGGTGGTATCCTCCCGGCATTTGCCGCTGCCCAGGCATTCATCTATCCCTCACCCTGGGTGTTCCCTGTGGCCTGACGGCCTGTGGCAGTCTTCGGTGTGCATAGAGAGGCCCACCACACATCTCTCTTCCTGTCCTGGCTCATGAGCTCCACTTCGATTGCGGGTAGCGGCCTGGTATCCGATAAGAAGACTTCACCGGTGAGTGGGGGGGGTGGGCCGGGGGTTCAGCTGCCTTATCAAGCAGCGGACCAGGAGGCCGGTTCCGGGCCTTCGTGGGGGTCCCGGCCCTCCCCCTGTCCTCCGAGGTGGGGTAGTGTCCCTAGAGACTGCACCTGACACCTGCCTGCCCGGTGTGGTCCTGGGGAGTTCTGCCAGCAGTACACTTCGAGCAGTAGGGCTCTCCCCAAAAAAAGACCTGACTCCTGCGGGCTCTCTGCCCCCCTTCACCTGGCCCTCGGGTCTCTGCGGGGGAGAGGCGCCGAACACTGTATTGTCGCCTGGGGCCGGGGCCTCCTTGGGCCTGTCGCCCGGGCCCGTGGAGGCCTGCTTCTGGCATGCCCAGCCTGCCTTTTGTGGAAGGTGGAGGCCCCTTCTTCCTCCGCCTGTTGCCACCTCAGGCAGCGGTGCGCTGGTGGACGACTGCTCCTTTGGAGGCCCTCCGCTTCCTCCTCGCTGGTTAGCACCTGAAGGGGGGCTCTCTAAAAGGGGTGCCTGCAGCCCAGGTCATCGCTCCTCTCCTCTCCAGCCACACTGCTAGATTCCAACAACATGTGATGTTGGGGAGGCCACAACGCGCCCCTCGTTGCTCTCCTGAACAGCGGTGCTCATCCTGGTCCACTGGCTGAACCCTGAAGTATTGTGCAACCGCAGCCAGCTGCATGGTTAAGGCCTGCCTCCCTTCATCCAGGCCCCTGCAGTCTTTGTGGCCCCTGTCTGGCCACCGACCATGGGAAAAGAGAGGGCTCTCAAATGTACGTCCGCCCCCACACAAACCAAAATGGACCGGTTCATCACCCCAGGACACGAGCCGCCCGGACAGGCTGATGGGGCTACCCCCCCATCCCATGCACAGACCTAGCAACCATCCTGCAGGCAATCAGCGTCACAACCATCGGTAGAGCGGAAGATAGGAGAGGTCAAGGTAGATGTTTCCCTTCTCCGGCAAGACCTCCGTAATGCTACGGCTCGAATAACAGAAGCTGAATCCCGAATCTCGACAGCAGAGGATGATATCCGTCAGCTTAAAGCTCAAGTGGCCAACTTATTTTTTTTTTTTAAATCTGTTGTCTCACTTACAACGCCCTTAGCAAAAAAGGCCCTTGTTACCTACAAAATAAAGTAATTAAATACTGCCCCAGTTTGGGATGAGATCCACAACTCATGGATTATTACGAGTCCCTAGAATCCGTCTGATCGGACGGGTGGCGAGCATTCTCTTATTTAGCTCCCAGATACTGGAACCAACTACCACAGGGCTTATGAGCTATTTCAAATATGGTACCTTCAGGAAACAGCTGAAAGCCTTCCTCTTCAACGACTAGATCTGTCCGACTCCCGCCATGTGTAGATACATTTACTAGTCAGCGCCAAGATGCCCCAGGGTGATTTGAGCGCATAATAAGTTCTAACCTAACCTAACCTAAGTTTGCACACCAAACTCCACCGGCCTGCAGAGGACGCTGAAAACCGCACGCGCCGCAACAACATCCGACTGGTGGGGTTCCCTGAGGGAGCCAAGAAGAACCAGGCAGCCACCTTTGTAGAGCTTGGTTCACCTCCTGGATGCCGAAAGACTCCCTCTCTGCTTGGTTTGTGGTAGAGAGGGCGCACGGGTCCCTCGCACCAAAACCACCAGTCAGGCCACACCTCGTCCTATCATCCTGAAAATTCATAACTTCAAGGACAGGGATGCCATCCTGCACAACGGGCGTTCTCTGGGTCTTCTAAAATGCCAAAACCACACCATCATGGTGTTCCCGGACTACACCAAGGAAGTGCAAGACCAACGTCGCTCGCACATCAAAGTCAAGAAGAAACTACGATCCCTGGGCCTCCAATACCAGCTTCAGTTTCCGGAAAGCCTGTGGGTTATCTTTCAAAACACAACACAATTCTTTGACTCTCCTCAAGTGGCCTGGTATTGGTTTACGGAGGAGCAGCCCCTCAGTCTACAGTGCAACCCGCTCCCTAGGCTGCCGGGTGTCAAGCTTGTAAAGGTGGTTGCCTCGGAAACACCATGGAATTGAAGCACTGTCCACAACTCCCCCTCACCGGTTCACTCTGCCCCTCAGTATATCTATATAAAGGTAGCAATAAGTGATGCCCGTGTGGGGAAAGCAGGGAAACAAAACAAGGGAAGGAGGGGAAAAACACAGAGTCTTCTTATACAGTAAGTAGGGTCTTCTGTTTGAGGGACAAGGAACCTTCAGGTGTTCTTTTCCTAAAAGACAAAGCATGTATGTAAATAAGTACCTCTCTATGAATGTAAGTACTTATACTATAGATAATGTACGTGACTACCTGTGCACATACTGCAGGTGTGCCTAGATCACCAATGTCTTATTCCGTCCTTCATGCAGGAATAGGGAATCGAAGCTGGACTTATCTTTAGGAAATAAACATATTTATGAATCTACTGCTAATGTATGCAGAAGTTGATTACATAGGAGGGAAGCTATAGATACCTTTAGGAAAGGACGTCACTATTCTCCTGTTGTCTTCACAAGAGACTGAGTAGGGTAGTGGAACTATATGTACTCTGCGAGGTAAAATAACAAACATCAGTGTCATAGAAACATTGGCCCTCTAAATATATATAGGTACACGTGTAAGGCGCTGGTACCTGTGTTGGGGTCTTTTCTGAGACTTATAAACAAATCTTGGACTACAATAAACTCTGAGTCCACAAACGAAAATAAAGAGCGGACGCTCTATCCCAAATTAACAAGTAGGCATTCAACAATAGCCTGTACAGCTGATCCTAAACTCGGACCTAGCAAGTAATACACAATACCACAATAGACAAGCGCTACAAATAGCATCTAACTTTCATCCACTAAGTGACACTAAATACCTGGCGTCATATGCACTGAAATCGGAAACACAGGAGCGCCGATGCCCGAACCCGACGAGGACCGCAACGCCACCACTGTGACCCGGAAGCAAAATCAGGACTTCTCTATAGCTCAACTGAAAGCGAGGAAGGTTTTTATGCTTTCAACGCGCATGCACCATTTTCTGCGCATGCGCTTCTACTGTCATCTGCACTTTGCCAACCAGTGTTGCTGCGCGAAATGCCAACCACGTCCCTACCTCTCGTGCAGGCACGACACCGGGTGCCCAGTCCCTGCAGCCCCGGTCTCCAGGACGCTAGCGCAAGCAGCGCACACAATCCCGCAGGAGTCACAGGTCTCAGGTGGCATCCCAGAGATCCTAGAGCCTAGCAGCTCATAGACTCTGAGACTCCTCAAGATCCTCTGACTCCCCTCCCCGCCACAGGCATCAATCTTCTGGCGGCCCGCACGTGGATTCTCCACTGTCGGCTCAACGCGACTCCCGAGGGGGGACACTGATCTCTCCCGCAGCCCGGCCCTCTGACGATCCGGTGGGTAGCAGAAGATGCTGCTAACATTTTGAAGGCATGCTCCGACCTCATGAGAGCCAGGGGCTTTGGCAGACTTTTCGCTCTGATTCTCAGTCTTTCTGCCAAGACACTGCATATCTGTTCATATGGAAGGGTCCTTCCACACAACCCAAGCTTTGTAGTTTGGTTCTTTGGTTCTACTAGGGGGAAACAGATGCTTCTGTTCTCAAAGTATATGGTGGGGTGGGGTAGGGGAGATGGTTGGGATTGTTCTTTTCCAGAGGTTTTTTTTTGTATTGTTTTGTTGCATCAGCACTCACACAACACTATGTTTCATTTCCCTGTGGGATAAGTTAGGCCTCACGTAGGCACCTGGTCAAGCGCTCCGGCGATCCCTCTCATGGCCATGACTCTCGGTAAGGCTTCATTCCGCCATTGTGACCACCTACCACCATGACTGATACACCCGTACCAAGGGCTTCCCTTTACGTATTGTCCTGGAACATTAACAGCCTCCTGCACTGCTTCAAACGCATGGCTGTACTGCGATACGCACAGCACCTCGGGTAGAGGCTCTCCTACTTCAGAAGACACACTTACTGGGTAATCACTGTCCCTTTCTGGCAAGCTATGGGTATGACCAGGTGTGGCACTCAGGTTTCACCAAGTGCTCCTGTGGGGTAGCAATCCTGTTAAAGTGCTCCCTTCCTATTGTGACTTCAAGGGTCATTGACAACTCCCAGGGCACGTCAGTGGCTCTTTGCGGCTCATTGAATGGCAACCCCCATAACTTAGTATCAATATACTCACCCGCATTGATGCTTATGGCGACTCTGGCAAAATACGCCGAGCTCCTGTCCACGTGAGAGGCACAGGTTCTGCGCCTTGAACAGTCCTAGTCCGAGGTTGCTGACGCTTCCAGGGAGAGACTTCTTGCTCACCTCCATGCTGAGATTGGACAGCTTTCCTTGGAGGCCGCTAAACTTCTCTGGTGATCGTCAGTGGACAGAATATATGGCTGAGGCAACAAGAACGGCTCCATCCTCCACAGATTGGCTACCTATCCAAGGGTGAACTTCATCATCCCTGAAATAGTTGAGCCAGATGGCTTGGTGTGCCGCTCCTCTCTGGAGATGGCTCACATCTTCGCCTCCTACTACCACCAACTATATACGGCCAAAACCCTGACACTTTTGCTCTCAGGCTTGCTGGAGACCGGAGGCACTCGCTTTCCGCACCTGGACCCCGCTGTCAAAACAGACCTGGACCGCCCTATTACCCTTGAGGAGATCGGTGAAGCAATAACCCAAACCTCCTCCGGCAAAACACCTGGCCCAAATGGACTTCCGCAAGAATACTAGTCCTTGTATTGCGAGCCCATCATTCCATACCTTGCTGGGCTGTTTGAGGAGGCGGCTGACAAGGGTTCCTTTTTTCTTGAGACAGACATGGCCGCCATCGTGGTTCTTCCGAAGTCCCAGCCTCCCTCTCCACGATGTGCGGACTATCGCCTCATCTCCCTTATCAACACGGAACTGAAACTTTTTGCCACAATCCTTGCCCAGCGGCTCCAACCATACCTGTCTGCCTTGGTTCACCCGGGCCAGTGCGGGTTTATGCCATCGCGTGGTACCCGGCATTGTCCCCGACGGTTGTATCTGGCTCTGGCACACCGGCACTTGCTCACCCCCTACTTCGTGGTCCCCTTGGTGGACTTTGAGAAAGCCTTTTACTCGGTGTACTGGGGGTTTCTAGAAGCCGTTCTTTGCGCAATGGGCTTTGGTCCCTGCTTTTAGGGTCTGGTTCAGGTCCTCTATGCCCGCCTGAGGGCTCGTGTCCTAGTCAATGGGTTCTTGTCAGAGCCCTTCTCTGTCTGCTGGGGAAGGAGACAAGGGTGTCCCCTCTCCCCCCTGCTCTTCGCCTTGGTGATGGAACCCCTGGCGGCCCTGATAAGGTGCGAGAGGCGTGTGCAGGGATGGGATTGGCCCATTGCAGAGGCTGACAAGATCTCTCTTTACGCAGACAATGTCCTTATTTACCTGCCGGATTCTGCCCGGCCCTCACTGCCTCCGGATTCTTCAATCCTTTGAGCGGGCTTCCGGACTCCGACTGAATCCCATTAAGTCGGTCATGGTCCCTCTCCACCTATCCAGAGAATGCTACGATTGGCAGTCCAATATACCGCTCCAACATCAATCAGTGAAATACTAGGGGATATGTGTGACTCTGCTCGCCGACTTGGGCTGGGCCCTCAATGTTACTCCTCTGGTGAAGAAAGCTAAGTCAGATGTCAAGAAATGGCAAACACTACCTCTGAACCCCATGGGGAGAGTCGCCCTGTTAAAAATGATGATTCTCCCCAGGTTCCTCCATGTTCTCCAAAACACTCCCCTCTGCTTTCCGAAGGCCTGGTTTTGGGAGCTTGACAGCATGGCTTCTAAGTTCCTCTGGGGGAAAGGAAGGGCTCGCTTGGCCCGGAACGTCTGTAGGATACAATCATTTGATAGGGGTCTGGGGATGACTCATTAATACCTGCACTACCTGGCCACGTGCTTGCTCTCCATACACAACTGGTTTAACGGGGTTGGCCCGACCCGGCCTACAGGCTTGATCTGGGTCTGGCTGAAATCCAATCTATGCTATACGGAGAACCCATTCCATCCTGACTGCCAGATGTGACGCGCTCTGTGCTGTTGGCCTGGCTTGCTGGGATGCGACATACTAAGCGGACACAAAAGTTGACCCAGTGCACGCCCCTCTGGCAATGCACCTGGCTCAAAGAGGTGAGTGGACCACAGGGCTTTCGATCCTGGGATCGTGTAGGGATCTCACAGTTGGGGGGTGTTTGGGCATGTGGTCATATGCGCTCCTTCATGGACCTCCGAACCTGGTACTCCCTGCACCATTCACAATTTTACAAGAATATACAGCTGCACCATGCCCTCCTTGTGCACAGCCCGCCTTAGGCACAGATCATGCTTGGGGACCTGGTGAAGGGGAGCATCTCCCACATCTACCGCACACTGGTCAATAACACCGACCACGTTAGATCAAATCCGACATCAATGTGGAGCAGTGGATGAGAACTCTGGATGAGGAGGACTGGCACAATGCCCTTATGGCCCCCAGGACAGTGACTGCGTCCGCTAGGCTCCGTATGGTTCAGCTATACTGCTTGCATGCAGCCTACCTGACCCTGTCACGCCTTCACCGGGTAGCTTTTGCCTGACCCCTGCCTGCACCAGGTAAGCCTATGAACCAGCGGACTTCTTCCACATGGCATGGGCATGCCCCCATCTGACACGGTTCTGGGGTGACATTGAGGAAGAGCTCACGGAGGTATTGGGATGGGAGGTCCCCCATGATCCTCAGCACGCACTTCTGGGTATTACAGATGGGCTGGATGGATCCAGAAATGAAAAATGTGTCTTACTACGGCACTGGTTGTAGCCAAAAGGGACATAGCTGCTTCCTTGAAATGCCCTGATTCCCCGAGCGATGGGCGCTGGGGGAACGGGGTTGACTGGTGCGCCACACAAGAAAAAAACATGTATGAGGCACATGGTTGTCCCAAAAAGTACCGTAGGGTGTGGGGGAAATGGTTGGGGGATTTGTATAGACTTACAGGGAATGTCCAATTGCATTGTTTCTTGTACCCTACCAGATCCGCAATTTGGGAAAGTCGAGTTGTTGAATATCTTTCTGTATTTCCATTGTATCGAGATGATTGGCTGATATCGTGTGTTAAAACAATAACATTTTGTTTATCAAAAAAAAAAAAGTTGATGACTCCCCATTGGTCCATTTTCAGTTGCAGACACAAGGCCTACCCACCCAAGTGAGGTACCATTTTTATTGACAGAGTTGCAGGATTGCTGGGTGAGTGGAAGTTTGTGGCTCCCCGAAGATTCCAGAACTTTCCATCACAGAAATGTGAGGAAAATGTGATACAAAGTTTGAGGTTTGCAAGGGATTCTAGGTAACAGAACCTGGTGGGAGCCACACAAGTCACTCCATCCTGGATACCTCTGATAGTCTAGTTTTAAAAATGTTACAGGTTTGCTAGGTTTCCTTAGGTGCCGTCTGAGCAAAGGCCCAAAATCCACAGCTAGGCACATTGCAAAAAAGGGTCAGTTTTCACTGAAAAAACTTGATGTGTCCCCGTCGCATTTTGGGCCATTTCCTGTCGCGGGCACTAAGCCTACCCACACAACTGAGGTACCATTTTTATCAGCAGACTTGGAGGAATGCTGGGTGGATGGGAGTTTGAGGCTCCCCACAAATTCCAAAACTATCCATCACAGAACTGTGAGGAAAATCTTTTTTTTTTACAAAGTTTGAGGTTCGCGAGGAATTCTGTGTAACAGAACCTGGTGAGATCCACATAAGTCCCCCCATCCTGGATTCCCCTGGCTGTCTATATTTAAAAAAATTAAACAATGCACAGGTTTGCTAGGTTCCCTAGGTGCTGGCTGAGCTATGGCCAAAAATCCACAGCTAGGCACATTGCAAATAAAGGGTGTTTTCATTGCAAAAATCTGATGTATCCACGTTGCATTTTGTTTTAGGCTGTTTCTTGTCACAGACACTAGGCCTACCCACACAAGTGAGGTACTATTTTTAAGAAATATTTTTATCAAGAGGCTTAGGGGAACATAGAATAGTAGAATGAGTGTTATTAACATTTGTCTTTCTATGCACTTTTGCATTCCAAATGGAAGACAGTGTGTAAAAAGGAAGTCATTTTTAACAATACCATCTAATTCACATCCTAATATGGGTACCCACAAATTCAGAGGTACACAAATAAGCACTTCTTATAAACTCCACATCATGTTCCAATTTCAGAAATACATAGGTTTAATTGATACCGATTTTTCACTCTCTACATTTTATCAAATGAATTACTGTATACCAAGTATACAACGAAAATCCGTTGCAGGTACAAAACAGTTATTGGCTCTGCACACCTCGGATTCTTGGTGAACCTGCAAGCCTTATAACCTCACAATCAGAAGGGTCCCACGGATATAGCAATGTATAGCTTTTGAAAATCTACCAAACTTAGAAGTTATAGGTTAAAATGTAGGCACAAATGGCTACTTTTTCAACTAAATATCAATAATTTTTTATTTCAACTGTTACTTTCCAGAGGAAAACCTTTAAGGACCTACACAAATGACCGCTTGCTGAATTCAAAATTCTATCTACTTTTTAGAAATGTATAGCTGTCCAAGATCCATTATTGGTTTCACACCCATTTCTACCACTAACTGGAAGGAGAATGAAAGCACAAATAATAGGAAATATAGGCTATGTCCCAGTAAAATGCCAAAACTGTGTCGAAAATGTTGGCTTTCTGGCAAAAGCCTGCCTGTTCCTGAAAGCTGGGAAGATGATGACTTTAGCACCACAAACCTTTCATTGACAGCATTTGCAAGGAAGAAACCAGACATTTTGTTCTGCAGCACTTTTATCCCATTTTTCCACCCATAAAACAAATTTTGCTGTGTTTTGCCTAATTTCTCGGTCCCCTCCAGGAGAATACGCAAACCTCTGGTACCTTTAGAATCCTCAGAATGTTGGAAGAAAAGGACGTAAATTTGGCGTGGATACCTTTAAGCGCGAACTACCTCAAAAAGTAAAAAAAGGCAGTGACATGGAGGGAAGGCCTGGCAGGCAAAGGGTTAAAGCTAATCAGTCTTGAGCTTTTCACAAGCACAAGTCAGTACTTAATGTCACTATTTAGGTGAGACTCATAAATGCCCACAGATAACAAGGGGCTGTGTTCACTGCTAAATGTTTCAAAGAAAGCACCTAACAGAGTTCTTGGTTGCCTCAAATTGCAGGTTTAGATTATACTTCCTTAGAGTGGTTAAAAGTCGTTGCATTTCGATCTCTTCAGTCAGAGGTGTCCTCAGGACTAATGCCGTTTCTAACTGAAAATTAAAAAGAATGACATTTTATCTCAGTTACTAAAGTGGCTATTTTTAACTTTGGTTTTAGTTTGCTTAATTGTATTAAAGATAATCTTTTTTATAACCCTTTAGAGTGACTATCTTACCTTATAGTTGAAGAATTCTAGCCTTAATAGCATGCCTGTATTTCAATTAGGTTATGTCCGAGTAGAGCCTTTCATAGCTCTGAATTGGTTTAGCTGTTCAAAAATGAAGACAACACTTTTGTTACCCTTTTTACGTTTCATGGAATTTTAACATGAAGTGTTGGAAAAA
Source organism: Lissotriton vulgaris (assembly GCF_964263255.1). Taxonomy (NCBI): domain Eukaryota; kingdom Metazoa; phylum Chordata; class Amphibia; order Caudata; family Salamandridae; genus Lissotriton; species Lissotriton vulgaris. Next base: position 1,494,362,328 of record NC_141685.1, read on the forward strand.
TACACTTTCATTGTACTTCCCTCAGTACTTTGCTGAAGTTATTCCATTAGTTTCTACTGCCGCCATGCTATTCAGATGGGAGCCTGTTTACTTTCAATTCTGCTTGATACTTTGTTACAACCAACATAAAGAGCAATCGGTGCACCAATACATCAATACAGCAACAATTATTAAGTCTGTATCCAAGATTTGTTCTTCAAGTCCTCTTTTTATTGATGAAACATATCAAGCAACATGTAGGGTAGACCAGCCAACGCGTTTGTCCAATACAATGGACTTCTTCAGGGCAAAACCGAGTTCTACTCAAAGCGAGGGGCAATTGTATCTGTGGCAAATGCGTATGACTTGAAACCGGACAGATCAACCACTCAGCAACAAGGACGGAGGGCAAATTTCCATGTACTCTTGGCAACAGCGCTTATCAGGGTGCTGATCTAACTGATATGCTTATCATGGACCGTTCTTTCTGACTCCGGATACGGTGATTTTCTTGTTGTCATTTTCAAATCTTGGGTTCTATATTTCGGTAAGTCATAGATTCCCATATGCATTTAGTCCCGGCAACCTATATGGTGCTGAGCATTGACCATTGAGCAATCAACTGATATATCGATTTTGGATTGTCTGAATTACATTTTGATTCAGGGTTTTTACTTCTTCTTGATGCACTGCATATTTCTGGCATCTAACCCTAGGACATAGCTGCTTGCAACTATTTTATATTAAAATCGGAGTGATTGATCTTTCCTGTTTCCAGTCATCCGCATTTGCCACAGATACAATGGCCCCTCGCTTTGAGTGGAATTTGCTTTTGCCCTGAAGAAGTCCATTGTATTAGACAAAACATGCTGGCTGATCTACCCTTCTTCTTGCCAGATATGTTTTATCAATAAAAAGAAGACTTGAAGAATAAATCTTGGCTACAGACTTTATGATTGTTGCTGTATTGATGTGTTGGTGCACCAATTGGTCTTTATTTTGAACATTTTTGGGCCCAGCAGGACCGCACCTTGACAGTGGGTGCTCAAATAGTGTGCACACATCTTGGGGCTTTTTGTGATAATCGTGGAGATAATAGGTTAGGTGCTAGCCACTGAAGAGTTTCACTCTCAACATTTGTATGAATTTGTTATAGCTGTAAATGAAAGATAGAAACTGTAACACTTTCTTTCATGCTTCAAATGACATCACTGATGATATCATCCACATAATCTCTGATGCACCGACTCACACCCCCATATAGCATTTCATACACCCACTCCAAATTCCACACTCCCATTCTCAAGCCAATTCACACACCCATACTAGTATTTACACAACCACTCACTGATTCATAGATCAACACATACATGCACTCACTCACCCATACAGCCACTCATATACCCAATCACTCACTATCAGTAATACAACCACTGACATATCCACTCATGCACCTATACAGCCACTCCTACACTTAGTCAGTCACCAATAGAGCTACTCACACACCTATTCACTGTCGTGCTCCCTTCAGATTGTCGCAGGAGTGCCACGGAGCTCGATGCCTAGCCCTCAGTCTCTCCCCATATCACCTCCCTGTGTCAGGAAGAAAAACTAACACATAGGTAGTGACCTGGGGGAAAACAGGGGAACACAACAAGGAAAGAAGGGGAAGACACTGCTGCCAGCAATCTTCTAACAGGACAGGTTACTTCACCAGAACTGTAGCTATAGGATGTTGTGTCTTGAGCTTGGTTCCCCGTTGTAAAGAAAAGTTTTGGTTTTAGTAGATATGTAGATATTCCTCTTGACATCAGAGGAGACACTAGTACAGGCTCCAACAAATTCAAATCCCATAAAAAGGACACAAGGAATGAAATAATACAGTCCCAATACAACCAGGACAAAAGACTGGTAACACAAGCCCCAATCTATGAGGAACAACACAGGAAGCGCTGATTCCTACAATGTAAACCAAAATAATGTATTCTTACTCCAACTCAACTTTGCGAAGGATAAGGTCAAGAAAGCACTCACAACACAACGAGTGCAACAAACTCCGTGAAGAGCACAAATGCTCTTAATCCAATGCGTGATAAAACACTATCCAACAAAAGCAAACAAACACCTTAACATCAGGTAATACCAATAACTCACGGATAACGCCGCACACGCCGATGGTGGAGAAACGCCAACCGCTAACTCCTCGGACGGCTTCCCCCCAGTGACCCGGAACGAACCAGAAACACTAGCTAATCGCGAAGCGCTTCCGTGTAGGAAAGGCGGACCTAAATGCCTCGGGAACTGCCCGACGCATGCGCAATGCGCACCCTGTCGTATGAGGAGTCTCCGCCAACCACCTCTGTTTTGCCAACCACGTCGCCAGTTACGAGCGCGGCGCCTTCTCCCTGAATACAGGCATGACAGAATACCCCTCCCACAGCACCCCCCACAGGTTTCGGCTTGTGAGGATAGCGCCTATGGAAGGCCCTTAGTAAACGAGGGGCATGCACCTGGCTGGCCGGTTCCCACGACCTCTCTTCAATACCATACCCCTTCCAATGTACCAGATATTGGAGGCGTCGTCTCACGCGCCGAGAATCAATTATAGCCCCTACTTCGTATTCCTCATTATCGTCAACCAACACAGGAACAGTCACTGCAGGAATGCGAGTACCGGGCACAACCGGCTTTAAGAGGGACACATGAAAGACGGGATGCAATTTCATAGACGAGGGCAGAGCCAACTTTATGGCCACAGGGTTGATGATCTTTGAAATCACAAAAGGCCCTACATATTTAGGTTTAAATTTACAAGCGCCTTTGAGATTCAAATGTCTGGTGGAAAGCCATACCTTGTCCCCCGATTGATACCCTGGTTCTGCTTTTCTGTGAGTATCCGCCTTTCTTTTATACTCAGTTTTGGCCCTATCGAGATTATCATGTATCTTGGAATGAACCGATTGAATATGCTGAACCAATTCTGTTACAGCAGGGGTATGACATTGTTTAACAGGAGAAAAAGGCAGTATTCGAGGGTTAAAACCATGGGACCCATAGAAAGGTGTAAACAGGGTAGAGAAGTGGTGACTGTTATTATAAGATAGCTCAGCAAGCCAAACCAACTCATCCTATTCTTTCTGATCTTGCAGTAACTGACATCTGATGAATTGTTCAAGACTCTGATTCACCCTCTCAGTTTGCCCATCTGTCTGGGGGTGGTGACTTGATGAGAGGCGCATTTCTATGTGTAAGGCATCACACAACGATTTCCAAAACTTGGACACAAATTGAGTTCCTCTGTCTGTGACCAAAACAGCTGGTAAACCATGCAACCTAACCACATTATGCAAAAAGACAGATGCCAACGTTTGTGAAGTGGGTAATTTCTTTAGTGGGATGAAGTGAGCATATTTGGTAAACAAGTCAACCACTACGAGAAGGGCGGTGTGGCCTCCCTTTGTGCATGGCAATTCAACAATAAAATCCATGGACACAGTGTGCCAGGGTTCTGGAGGAGTGGGGATAGGATGTAATAGTCCCACTAACCCTTCATGAGAAGACTTCCCCTGGGCACACACAGGACATGTACGAACATACTCCTGCACCTCCCCAGCCATATTAGGCCACCAACAGTATCTACTCACCAACTCAAGTGTTCTTTTATACCCAGGGTGGCCTGCTATTCCCGAAGAATGACACAACTCAAGTATGTGTTTTTCCAATGGAGATGTGGGTATCACTAATCCACCCTGTACATAGTGTAACCCATCCTTGACAATGGATTTTTGCTGAGTCAGAAAAGGTAGGAAGGCAGGATCTTGTTGGGCACTACGTATTTGCTCAATCAAACGTTCTTCTGAAGTGAGACCACAAATGATTTTACAAGGACTGATAATAGTGGGAGGTTCCTCATCAGTAATAACAGGATCAAACCCCATGCGGGACAACGCATCAGCCTTCCCGTTCTTCCTCCCTGGCCTGAAATGAATGACGAAATCATACCCACTAAAGAACTGTGTCCATCTCATTTGTCTCATGGATAATGCGCGTGCTGTTTGTAAATACTGCAAATTTCTATGGTCCGTTATGATAGTGACTGTGTGATGTGTGCCCAATAAGTACTGACGCCATTCTTCTAACACTTTCTTAATTGCAAGAAGTTCTTTCTCCCCCACCGCATAGTTGGATTCTGCAGGTGTGAGTTTGTGAGAGTAATAGGCTATGGGGTGTAATTCTCCCGTAGTGGGATCAGCTTGGGAAAGGACCCCCCCCCCCCCCCCACTGCCACCTGAGAGGCGTCCACCTCCACTATGAACGGACTTTTGAGATCGGGATGTTTCAGAATGGGTGCACCAGTAAAAGCTGATTTCAGTATCCGGAAGGCATTATCTGCCTCCTCAGACCACACAAAAGGCACCCCCTTACGCAACAACTTGGTGATAGGGGATACTACATCAGAAAATTGATGGATAAAGCGCCTGTAGAAATTGGCGAACCCTATGAACTGTTGCACCTCTTTAACAGTTCTAGGGGGAGGCCAATTTGTCACAGCGGACACCTTATGTGGATCCATTTGTAATCCATGTTCTGAGATCAGGAACCCCAGGAAGGCAACTTGGTGTCTGTGGAAAAAACATTTAGTTAAAATTTGCAAAACAACTAATTAGTTTGTAGCTTGTGGAGAACCTCCTTTACATGTTGAAAGTGTTCGCTGTAAGTCTTGGAATAAATGAGTATATCGTCAATGTAAGCTATGACACTGACATCAAGATGTTCTTTCAGTACTTCGTTAATGAAGTACTGAAATGCAGAGGGAGCATTGCAAAGCCCAAAGGGCATTACTAAATACTCATACAATCCATACTTCGTACAAAAGACAGTTTTCCATTCATCTCCGTCTTGGACCCTGACGAGATGATATGCCCCACGAAGATCTAGTTTGGTGAACCACTTGGCATCCTTTATTTGGTCCAAAAGTACGGAAATGAGGGGAAGGGGATATTTGTTCTTGATCGTAATAGCATTGAGAGCACGATAATCAATACAACAGCGCAATCCACCCTCCCGTTTGGGGATAAAAAAAAAGAGCTGAGGAAGCAGGGGATCTAGAGACTCTTATGAAACCCAACTCAAGCATATTGTCAAGATATTCTCTGAGGTATATGTTCTCCTTTTCTGTGAGAGAATACACTCTACTTGTAGGTATCTTGGCTCCAGGTTGTAGCTCTATGCGGCAATCATATACCCGGTGTGGGGGTAATATGGTGGCCTGTTCTTTATCAAACACCGATTGATATTCTCTGTATTCAACAGGTAATTCGACATCAGGTTGTTCTACAGTAAGATGTGGATCCATAGAAGGCATTATAGAGTTAACCTTCTTTTCTAATCCCTCTTCTTGTGAAAAAGGGTCTTCAGACTCAGTCACATTTTCAAATGGGATAGGAACAACTTCTGCTTTCTTATGGGAGTCACAGCTTCTATTAAAGGTTAGTGTAGACTGAACCCAATCTATCTGGGGATTATGTTGACGTAACCAGGGCAACCCTAATACCACTGGAAATTGGGGAGAATCTATCAGATAAAAAGCAATTTCTTCCCAATGAGTGGAAGCGATAGTGAGTTCAATCGTAACAGATGTCTGGGTGATGGGTCCAGATTTTAAAGGACTGCCATCAATGGTATACACTTCTTCAATAGAGGTCTTCTTTACTGTAGGAATTGCCTGCTCTATTGCCCAACGAGTATCCATAAAATTCCCTGATGCTCCTGAATCTATCATGATAGGGACTTCTATCATTTTTTCAGACCAAGTAAACTGAGCAGAAACATAAAAATGACCATTGTTAACCAAGACAGAGGAGACCATGTATGTAATAGGACCCGAGAGAGTAGTCTCATTCGGTCTCGGGTCTACTAGTTTTCCGACCGTCGTGGCAGTTTAGGTTTTACAGGACAGTCTCTGAGGAAATGACCTGCTTTTCCACAATAGAGACATAATTTATTGTCTCTTCTCCTTTGTTTCTCGGTTTCTGTCAGGGGTCCCTTAATGCTACCTATCTGCATAGGTTCTGGTTCCTCAGTCTTAGTATCTATCTCTGGTTTCTTTTCTTTCGTACCTACTCTAGGATATTCGTATCGACCCTTATCTTTCTTTCTTTCGTTTAATCTATGATCAAGTTTTACCACTAAGTCTATTAATTCAGGGCAAGACTCAGGGGGGTCCACAACATGAGCTAGTGCATCTTTTAACTCCTCCCGTAACCCTTTATAAAACAGCGCACTGCGCTTTTCTGGTGGCCAATCCGCCTCTACAACCAATCTGTTGAAAGCAGAGATATTTGTTACAAGATCCTTGCTTCCCTGTTTAAGGTGCAATAATTCTGTGTCTGCTGCATGGGTGAAGGTATGTTTATCAAACATCTTTCTTAATTCTCGCCTGAATCGGTTATAATCCACTAAGAGAGGATCATCTCTTTCGATTAACGGAATTGTCCAGTTAGCAGCCGAACCTCCCAGATAAGAAAGAACAAATGCTACTTTGGCCTGGTTGTTTGGAAAACAAGCTGCCTTACATATGAAATGTAGCTGACATTGTGTGAGAAAAGCGGCGCATTTATTAGGGTCTCCATAATATCGTTCGGGCGGAGCTAATGGTATGGTTTGAGGAGTAACCACTTGTACTACGGGGTTTGGGGCGCTAGCTCCCGCTCCTCCATCCCTATCTCTTTGTAAAGCTTCTACCTTATTAGATAGGGCTTGAGTCTCCAACTGGAGATTGCCTATCATGCTAGCCACGTCTGCAAGTGTAAGATCCATGGCACTCAGGAGACAAATAAACTATGGGCTTCGCGATCTGTCGTGCTCCCTTCAGATTGTCGCAGGAGTGCCACGGAGCTCGATGCCTAGCCCTCAGTCTCTCCCCATATCACCTCCCTGTGTCAGGTAGAAAAACTAACACATAGGTAGTGACCTGGGGGAAAACAGGGGAACACAACAAGGAAAGAAGGGGAAGACACTGCTGCCAGCAATCTTCTAACAGGACAGGTTACTTCACCAGAACTGTAGCTATAGGATGTTGTGTCTTGAGCTTGGTTCCCCGTTGTAAAGAAAAGGTTTGGTTTTAGTAGATATGTAGATATTCCTCTTGACATCAGAGGAGACACTAGTACAGGCTCCAACAAATTCAAATCCCATAAAAAGGACACAAGGAATGAAATAATACAATCCCAATACAACCAGGACAAAAGACTGGTAACACAAGCCCCAATCTATGAGGAACAACACAGGAAGCGCTGATTCCTACAATGTAAACCAAAATAATGTATTCTTACTCCAACTCAACTTTGCGAAGGATAAGGTCAAGAAAGCACTCACAACACAACGAGTGCAACAAACTCCGTGAAGAGCACAAATGCTCTTAATCCAATGCGTGATAAAACACTATCCAACAAAAGCAAACAAACACCTTAACATCAGGTAATACCAATAACTCACGGATAACGCCGCACACGCCGATGGTGGAGAAACGCCAACCTCTAACTCCTCGGACGGCTTCTCCCCAGTGACCCGGAACGAACCAGAAACACTAGCTAATCGCGAAGCGCTTCCGTGTAGGAAAGGCGGACCTAAATGCCTCGGGAACTGCCCGACGCATGCGCAATGCGCACCCTGTCGTATGAGGAGTCTCCGCCAACCACCTCTGTTTTGCCAACCACGTCGCCAGTTACGAGCGCGGCGTCTTCTCCCTGAATACAGGCATGACACTCACTCACTCATACAGTCAATCACACAGATACACACATACTCACTCACTTACTCATACAGATATTAAAACATACTCACTCACCTATACAGTCACTGACACAAGCACAAACTCACCCATACAGTTCACTCACGTACCCCATCACTCACCTATACTGTCTTTCACATTCAATCACTCACTGACACAGCCATACACATACACACACATACACTCACTAACCTATACAGCTCCTCACACAGCACCCTCTAACCCATACACCACTGTCTCACCCACTCACTCATCCATACAGGCACTCAGACACTCATAGAGGTACTTAGACAACCAATCACTTAACCATACTTTTTTAACACAATTTTTCATTGAGTTTCAGTTTGCAAATGTACATACATATGCAGTAAATTATTGAGCTCATGACATATCAACATCTCGATGCAGCAGTACCTGCAGGAATATCTGGCACTGTGCAATCTGGCACTGTGCGCACAGAGCCATTGGAGCAATGAGTGTAACTCAGGTTTTCTTTTTAAGTGAACCACATATCTTAAAAAACAGTAACAAGAAGCAGAACAAAATAAAAGGGAAAAAGAAACCCCACGCAAAAGGACCCCCTCCCTTCCCTGATCCATTGGTCCACACAATACAGTAGGGTTTAGAAAAAAAGTTGTGTACACTGTCTCAATTGTAAAAAGGAATTAAAAGGGGGAATCAGACTCCAGCAGGTGAAACAGGCAATAACAGATATCCCTGGGCATCAGCAATAAATTATAACAGGTTATTACTTATTTCCAATCAAATCAGCCATAGGGGAAGAGGGCGTTGCGGGAGATACGGGCACAGTTGGCGACACCGGGGGGGGGGGGGGTGAGTGAGTCAAGGGCTTTAAGTGTCTCTAACATTTGATCCCAATCCATAGAAATGGGAGTTTTGCGGTGGCCACGATACTCTTTCTGTCTAAGGATAGCACTTTCCGCAGTGCCCCACCTGAAATCACTTACCCATACAGCCACTCACATACCCAGTCACACATCCTTACAGCCACTTAAACACCAACTGACAGACTGATACACAAATTCATACAACCAGTCACTCACACATGCATTCACTGAGACACCTAATCACTCACGTGTACAGTCAGTCATGCACCCACTGAATCATCTCTACAGGCGCTCATACACCAGCTGATTCACCAATACACCTTGGTATATATATTTAACACTCATAAACATTTTGAAAACACTCACAGTCACTGGATGATGTCATCAATGACGTCCTTGAGATATCATCAATCATGTCATCAGTGATGTCACTGACCATGTCATCAATGAAGTAGTATGTGAGGTCATAAACAGTGCATTGCGGGGGCGCAAGTTATAGTTAGCTCACTAACTATAACAGCTGAGTTTCACTGTTTTTGTACGAGTGAAACCTGAGCCTAACTATAACGTCCCTGTAACCTTTGTTTCCTTCAGTGACTTTCTAAGGTTTTTTTAAATGCTAATTCCTAACTATAACGTCCCTGTAACCTTTTGCTTTTTTCATTGAATTTCTATGTTTTTTTTCAACTAGTAGTTGCTTTTTAAGAGTGGAGGAGACCATCTCTCAGTAATCCCACTGTCTGGGACCTACTGGAGGGCACAGGCAGGGTTCCTGGCTCCCATGAACCCTCAGCATCCAAGGAAACTTTACGCCCAAACCAGCACTGCGCCAGGGGGTGCGTTTGCAGAGTGGTGGAGAAAGGGTGCGGAGCCTCCGACCAGCTCTCAGGAATCTCACTGTGTAGTGCTTACAGGAGGTACCAAGAGGGCTTCTTGGCCCCAAAGGTCCCTCAAAAGTAAAGTGTACTTCATCCCCCAACTAGTAGTGAGCCAGGAGCCATCTTTGCAGAGTGGCGGAGAAAGGGGCCTCGGCCTCCGAAGACCTCTTAGCAATCTCGCTGTATGTATATTAAGATGGGGAAAACACGTTTTGGGACCCCCTTTTATTCACCCCTCGCTATACATTTCAAGTCACCCTGGCGAGGGACTGGATAAAGTTTCCAATAAGCAACAAGCAATAATCGTACCTTGGTTAGCCCTCCTTTAGACTTGTTTGGCATTTGAAAGACCCAGGGGTCACTCTTGCCACGTTGTTAAAGACCCTTCTAACAACTTTTTTGAATTGTTTATCTGATGTGTGGGGGGATGAAATGTTGGCTTTATTTCAGCCCCTTAATATGAATATCAGGCAATTACTTTTACTGCTGATTAGAAACAGGCACCAGAACCTGCTTTAGTTTAATACCCATTGTTCTGACACCAATTGTGAATTTAGGAAGGCCCTTTCTACTTTCCCTAAAGACCTCCTGGGGGTACGTGAGGCCTATACGTTTTATGAAGATACCCTAAATCTTAGAAAGAAAGCTTTGTGTTAGAGGGGCTGGGAGCTCCTAGAACATGTGGTGATCTCTAAGAATAGGAAGATTGTGTTAGGACACTGTGAATAAGCTTAAACAAATGAATTCCCCACCTAACCCCCTCTTGAATTGTAGTTTTCCAGGTACAGCTTGGGTTAGGCATTTCAGCGTGATTTAATGTGGAAAATTAGTGTTTCAGGGATGAGCTAAGAGGAATATTATCCAATTCAGTGACTCTCTCTGTTACTCTGCAGAAAGTTGAGACAGCAATTAATCAAAGCCGGAAAGGCAAAGCTCCAGGGCAGGGCGGTTTCCCCATGGATCTAATTAAGTTCAAAATGAATCTGTGAGTGCCCCTGATAACAAATGTGTTTAGTAATCCCCTAAGCAGAAGGATCCCTACTTCATGGACCCTCTTTACAATAATCCCAATTTTTGGAAACATGGGGGACGGTATGTCACAGTTGTGGCACAATTTCTCCCATCGATAGCTCGGTTAAGGTCATTGGGCAGGTAATATTTAAAAAAAATATATTTTTATTGAAACAGAACAGCTCCATCAAAAGACACATCAGGTAGTAGTGAAAGTGCAGTGGTATTTACACAGTAAATTATTAGAATAAACCAGCCATCAGCGGACAGAATAACGGTCTACTCCCAGGTCATGCCCCAACAGGTTGTAAGTGGGTCCGCTAATCCGTCCCCCCCTCCCTGGCCAAGGCCCTCCCACCTACCTCCCTCCTCCCCCATTCCCCTTACGGAGTGTTCAGACTCTGCTACCCGCCGAGGCTCATGGCCTCCCAGGGAGTGGGTGTGTCAAAGATAAGTAGTTCGTGGTACCCAGTATGGGAGACCGCTACGGTGAAGCATCTGGGGTATCCATCCATTCCCCTCTATATCTTCTCCAAGCCTGCCATATGTTTTCCCATTTTTTTGGGGCATCCTCTACTATTATAGATGACTTTCTCTGCCCTCTGGCACCAGTCTATATCTCGTTCCCATTCTTCTATTGTCGGTATCAAGTCACTCCCCCAGAGTCTTGCGATGTTTCTCTTGGCCACCATGCTTGCAAAGGCCAACCATATCTTAATTCCTTTGGGCCACGTAATGTCCCCCGTGACCCCCAAAACGTGCCATCTAGCCTCCAGCAGTACCTCCGCCCCCACCACCTCCTCCATTATGTCCTTCAGCATGACCCAATATGTACGGATTTTAGGGCAGTCCCAGAGGATATGTAAGAATGTGCCCTCTTCCCCACAACAAACAGAAGTGTGATGTTGCGTGTCCCATCTTGAATTGTACCGTTCGAGGGGTGTAGGACCTGTGGAGGATGCGCAACTGCACCAACCTGAATCGAGCTCGAATCGCCACCTCCCTAGGACACTGCAGGGCCTCATTCCAGTCATCATAATAATAATAATAATAATCATAATAGGGGCATTTGTAGAGCGCTGAGTTACGCACACCGGCGTGTCCCCGCGCTAAGATGAGAGAGGCGGAAAACAGGGTTTTTTAGCTGCAGGACAGGCAGTTATCTGACATAGAGGTAAGTTTTTAATTTAGCTCGGAACCTAGTTTCTGCCGGTTCCAAACGTAGATCCACTGGGAGTTTGTTCCAATGGTTTGCCGCTAAATACCTAAAGGATCTGCCTCCCATGCGGGCTTTCTTCACCTTGGGGATCCTAAGCAGTCCCCCACCCGCAGATCTTAGCACTCGGGCAGGTTCGTAGGATTCAATCAGGCTCTGCAGTGGTCTAGGTGCCCTGCCATTCAAAATCCGATGGCAGGTGCAGAGGGCCTTGTACTCAACTCTGCTCCTCACAGGGAGCCAATGTAGCTTCTGCAGGGCCTCCTTCGAAGGCGCCCTTTTGGGCAACCTGAGGATCAAACGTGCTGCCGCATTTTGCAGCACTTGAAGGCGACCAAAACTCTTCCCCGGTGCCCCCAGATATAGCAAGTTCGCATAGTCCAACCTTGCGGTCACCAATGCATGTACCAGGGTTTTACGAGCTTCCATCGGCAGTAATTCAAGGACTTTCCTCAGCCTTTTCAGGACCCCAAAACACATGCCCACCACACGGTTGATTTGGGGCCCAAAAGTGAGACCCGCATCAAACCATACTCCTAGGTTTTTTGCCTCCTGACAAGGGGTGGGGGTCGGTCCTAGACAGGGTGGCCACCAAGCCGACGACCAAGCAGACTGGGCTCTCCCCACCACCAGCACCTCTGTCTTGCTGCCGTTGAGTTTCAAACAATTCATGGCCATCCAATCGGCAAGATCTTTCATGCACGATCGGAAGCCACCCGCAGCAAGACAGGGCGCATGCGACAGGGAGATGACCAGTAGCTTATCATCGCCATAAGATACCATTTGGAGGCCATGACTCTCTACAATGGAGGCAACAGGCGCTACGTACAAATTAAAAAGGGTCGGGCTCAGGGACGAGCCCTGAGGCACGCCCAGGCCCAAAAGTACCCCTTTGGAGTAGCAGTCGCCCTGCCTCACTTGGAAGCTTCTTCCCGTTAGGAAGGCCTGGATCCACCTCAGCGCAGTGTTAGCGATGCCACCTCTGTTCAGACACTGTAGCAAGGTGGAATGTGCTACAGTGTCGAACGCCGCGCTGAGGTCTAACAGGATCAAGGCCATCGTTTGCCCCTCATCTACACCCTGTCTCAGATGTTCTGTTGCCATCAGTAGGGCAGACTCTGTTGAGTGGCACGGTCTAAAGCCAAACTGCGTAGTATGGAGCAAGCCCGCCTCCTCCACATATTCCATAATTTGGGTGTTTACCACCTTCTCAGCCACTTTGGACAAAAAAGGCAGGAGTGAGATGGGCCTCAGATTTTCTAACACCTCAAAACTGATGTGAGGTTTCTTCCGGAGAGGGAGCACCACTGCCTGTTTCCACCCCTTGGGTAGCATGCCAGACTTAAAGGAGACATCCAGGACATGCCTTAAGTAGGGCTCCAGGACCTCCAAGCTGTCCCCCAACCGTTTAGGGGGCACCGGATCCAAAGGGGAGCCAGATTTTACAGAGAGACATACCCTGACTACTCTTCAGGAGGGGGAGTGATGAAGTTTGTGAGGAGCCCCGAAATCTCCGTGCCCTCTGATGTTACCTCAAACTCAGCCCCTATGGGGGGCGGGTTAGGGAAGGTCGAGTAGATTTTTTCGACTTTAGTGGAGAAATAGTCGGCGATGCAATCGCATGTTTCCGTCGAACAACTCTCCGGGTCTGCAGACGAGTCTATAGTAGTCAAAGACTTGTAAATGCAGAAGAGCTCATTTGCCGAGTTCTTTGCCCCTAGAATTTTTCCTGCATAGAAGGCCGCCTTCAACTTTTTAATCAGCCTATGATGCAGCCGCCTTTTTTCTAAAAACAGTTCCCTGGCCTGAGTGTCATATGTTACCCTCCATGCTCTTTCAGCTCGCTTACATTCCGCCTTAGTCCGCCCAGCTCTCCATTGAACCATGGGGCTGATCTTTCCATGCGGCCGCTCGCGGATGTTCGGCAGAGTGGTGCGGTATGATCTAGCGCCTCTTTAATGCGCCTATTCAGGTTAAAAACAGCCGATTCTATATCCTCTCCTCCTGGCTGGCCTTCCCTTGTCAATGCTTCATTAAAATCCTCCAAGGAGAACTTTGCCCACTTCCTCCTCAAATAGTTCAGGGGTGCCTGACTGTGTTTTACGTCCTTAGTGCTATTTATGGAGAATACCACCAAAAAGTGGTCTGTCCAGGGGATCGGCTCGACTGTAGAGACCTCAATCCCTCCCCAGTTTGCAAAGACCGGGTCCAGAAGATGACCTTGACGATGAGTGGGACTTGAGTAAGTTCAAGCTGAAGGGCTTGCATGTCCCTGCAGAACTCCTCCACTCCTTTATCCCCTGGGCTATTCAGGTGCAAATTCAAATCTCCCAGAAAGAGGAATTTGTCCCTACGTAACGCTGCCTCTGTTACATTCTCTAACAAACTCTCCCTGAACTTGGTACAAGACCCCGGGGGTCTGTATATAAGAAAGCCTTTAATCGTCATTCCCCCATTAACTTTTATGGTGAAAGCTCCCGCCTCACTATCTGCGACCGGGGTCAGCTCCAATAGACAACCAAGAGTCTCCTTAAAAATAATCGCTATCCCCCCTCCCTTCCCCACTGGCCTGTCCTGCCTAACCATGGAGTAATTCTCTGGCATAGCCTCAATAATATCCGAGTCAGAAAACTGGTCTAGCCACGTTTCCGTAAGGAACAGAAGTTCAAACTTTCTTTCCATGAGCAGCAGTGATCTCACATTAAGAAGACCGCATATTAGCGCGGCTTGCTCCCCAGTACCCTGCAACACGGTGATGAAGCGGAACCGACAGTGAGCACATTCCGCGTCCTCAATAGTCATGCCATGCCTACATGTACAGGTGGTTTCCGGACGTAGGCTGAAGAGCTGCTCCCTGTCCCAGTAGATTTTACCATCTGGATCAGGGGTTGTCGCCCTAGCCCGCAGTCAAATCGAATGGGTAGTGCCCACCTCCCCCCACCCCCCTCCCACCTGTCCCCTGCGTGTGTCGATCGAGTCAAAACCTTCATACAATACAAAAACAGAAAATGACAACCAAAACATTCACCCTCTTTCCCCCCCTGAATAACTCCCCACCCAGCTACCCTGCTACTCTGGCCAGCCATGCCAGACATCCCCAACAAGCAGAGCGCCTGTAGCCCTTGAAACAATAAACTCAGGGGTGAGTGGTGCAACCAAGTCCAGCATCCAGGGCTCCCCCCCGACCCCTCTTTACAGTCCAAAAAGTAGTCCGACGATCATCCCAATCTAAATCAGTGTCCCATAATAGAGAAAGATCCTCCCACGACACAAGCATTGGCCCTCGGCCCAATTGGAAGCTAGCAATATTTACAAATACCTGACGGGCCGTCTATCAATTCTCGCAAGACCCACTAAGCAGGTCGAGGCCTTCCCCCAGTCTTAGCCATCCTGCAGGGTTGGCATTCATAGTTCCTCCCTACATTACAGGTCTACAAGATCCTACCAGTGCAAATCCATATAGTCCACCTCCTCACTCCTGTTGGTGCTGGCTCTCCCGTTGCTGTCGCGCCCTCCCTGTCGACCCCACCGACGAGGCCGGAGACTGGGGGGCCGCGCTCCTTCAGCTACCTTCATGGTCCAGCCCCCCCGCTGTTGATTGCGCTCTTCCAGCCAGGCATGGGCCTCCTCCAGGGAATTGAAGAAGACGGACTTTCCCTCCGCCAAGACCTTAAGCCGCGCCGGGAAGAACATCATGTAGCGGAGGCCACGCTCTCGAAATCTCCTCTTGACTGCGTCAAACGATCGGCGCTCCAGCTGGACTTTGAGCATAAAATCAGGGAAGAAGCGTATTGTAGCATCCTCCACACACAGATCTCCGTGCTGTCGCGCCGCCTGTATGATTGCATCCCTGTCCCGATAGTTAAGTATCCACGCGATGATGGTTCTCGGAGGGACCCCCGGGCGCGGCGGCGGTACTGGCGCCCTGTGCACTCGCTCTATGACGAAGAACTTAGACAGTCTCTTGGGTTTCAGGGTGTTCAAAATGAGATTCTGGCACACCTACCACCCTGAGGTTGTTCCTTCGGGCCCCCCCTTGCTGGTCCTCCAGCCGTGCCACCATCTGCCTCTGTTGGTGCGTGAGCTGTTGGACCTGCTGTTGCAATGATTTGGTGGTCCCCTGAAGGTCCGTAATGGCGGCAGCATTTTGCGTAGCTTTCTCAGATGTTTTGTTCAGGTAAGCCCGCTGAAGCGTCAACTCAATTGACATTTTGTCTATTTTAGACTCCAATGGAGTGCCCAGGGATTGTATGGCCTGCATAATGGAGGAGAGAGATGGCTCCCGGGGCTCTTCAGATGGCCCGGGGTGGGGTAGACTACCACCGTCCGGGTCCGCCGTATAATTATCCATAGTGTTGGATTGGGTCGTTGTAGACTTTTTGTTCCTCATTGCCTCTGGAGATAGTAAGCGGTCACCTTCGGGCCCTCTGCCGGTCGCTCGCACCCGATCCTCCCGGAGAGGAGCAGAATCTGCCTTCTTTAGTCCAACACTGACCACACACCCCACACACCCCGCGCAGTTCACTCGCACCCCCGGGCCCCTTTTCACCACCGCCGTGGGTCTCCATCGGTGCCCCGATGTCCATGCGGTCACGCGCTGGAGTAGTAGGCCTCGCCGCCCTGTAGCCGCTCCTTGCGGCAGGCCAAGTCCAGTCTCCACGCCCCTCCCCCTCTCAGAGGGGGGGGCAGCTGGTCTCGCTACCTCTATGCAGGGGAGAGAGCCACACCACTCCAGGACACATCAGCGCCGAGCGGCACTCTTCGCCTCCTCTCTGCGTTCTCACCGCTGCTCACCTGGTACCCGAGGCCGGCACCACTCCGAGAGGCCCACAATGTGCAGGCCATATCCGGCCCGCAATTGCCAATCTCCGGCTCCTGGGGTTCAGGGCCTGGATTCTTATTCCTTTTGACACCTCCATGCAGGATATCGCAGGGGCCCCGGCAGGTATGGGCCCGCCTCCCAGCGTTATAGACCTTGCCGCCTCACCACAGTCCCTCGCGGCTGGTCGAGCCCATTCTCCACGTCCCCAGTCCCTCGTCAGAAAAAGGGGGGGGGGGAGTCTGTGCATGCCGCCTCAAATCAGGGAAAGGGTCACACCCTGCCACAAGTAAGGGCCCCTCTGGATCGGGTGTCACCGGTGGCCGTCGTCTCCCGCCCCTGCCTCGGCCCACTCCTCACCCGAGGCCGGTGCTCCTCAGATGGGTATTCTCCGCGTAGGCCGCACATGCCGATCCCCGTTTCTCCGCCTCCTGGGGTCGGAATAAGACCGGGAAGGCAGCTGCAGGCGTCGGACGGAGAGGTCTCTCCGATTCCAGCGTGGGACGTCCCCTATCTTCCGGATAACTGACGGATGTTAGGGGTCATCGGGATCGCCACCAGAGCACCACAGAACTATGCGACCATCTTGGTCGCCGCCAGGCAACGCCCCCTGGGCAGGTAATATTTAATTGTTCTAAGATACGGGCTAAAGATAATGATATTCTGTGCCCTTTTCAATTTGGCTACTAACATGGGCTGGGTGCAGTGGAATAGTGCTTATATGTGAAATTGCTTGTTGGTAAATAAACTATAGCTAAGCACTGTCTGCTGTACCTAGCCTTTAGGGATCTGTCAACAGCCTTCAACTGTTTCAATAAAGCCACATTATGGTTGTCGTTGCTGAACCTAGGTGATGAGCTATAATTGGTTAACTTTCTGCACACATTACATGAAAACCTACCTGGAAGCAAAGGTTTGGTATGGCCAGTCAGGAGAAATGTCAGACTCTTTTACCCTAGACTCTGGGGTGCGTCAAGAATATATTGTTGAACAATTGCGGTTCATTTTTTATATTAATAATTTGTCCCGCCGTGGTTAAAGCCTCTAGTGACATTCCAGGGATTTCCAAAGCATTTGTACCAGCGCTGCTTTATGCCGAGTATGCTCTGCTTATGTCATGAACTCCAGGGGCTCTTCGTCTGCTGGTGGGATCCTTTATATCTTTAATGGGTGATCTAGATTTGTGCACAAACGTTGATGAATCACATATAATGGCATGTGGACCAGGGAAGAAAAACATGTCCTCCTCCTCCTTAATGGTGAGATTGCAAACCGTGAGCTGTGTGAATTATTTTAATTATCTGGGGGTTGTTTTTAGTCGTTCTGGTTCTTGACAACCGCAGAATAATCACTCAAGATTAAAGATCAGTAGGGTAGCAAATGCCTTGTTCTACATTCCACAGGCAATTGGCAGGGGGACAGTTTACCTTTTCTGAATATTTGTAATTCCCAGTGTGCCTCAGCAGCACTCTATGGAGCTGTGAAATGGGGGTATCAGGATGTATTGTAATTGCAGACAGCTTTTGCATCTGCATCCCAGGGGATCTTATTTTATTATGCACTCAATCTTAAATATGTTGCTGGTACCGTAAAGTTAGCGCACCTCCTTTTATGGATCAGAGTGTGGGCCAACACTAAGGCTAGCTTGAATAGAGATATTATGTTAGACTGCCTTAAAATGGACAAGGGTTAACAATCTCCTGACTGTCGTTGGTTAAAAATCATTTTACAGGCTTAAACTTACATGACTTGATGCACCTTGCACTTTAAAATTGGGGATAAACTGTTGGTAAAGCACCAATTTTTAGACAATTGTCACATCCAGCAGCCACAAAACGAGTCTTGAAAAGTACTGTCAGGGAGTATCTCAACCTATATATACCAGAGAAGCCAGCACACTATTTTGTAACCCCGCTATCTCAGTGGGAGAGATCTTTATTATTTTGTTTTAGGACTGGCTAGGTGGTGCATCTTTAGAATTTCCCAAGTACTCGTGACTCCTCGGGGTCACATGCTCCGGTTTGTCCTGTGATGGATGGTCGGGCCAGACGATAATTATTTTGTTTTTTTTGTACATTTTATCAAATTTATTTTATTTATTAAACTTATTTTAACACATGTGCAGGGATGCTGTAATTTTCCTTAAACGTTTAAATGGTCATGATGTCTGTTATAGAGTTTGTAATTTTTTTAAAGCAGCAGTGAGGTGCAGAAAGTCGATGGATGGCTTGGTGCAATAGGATGGCTATGTTCATTTTGGGGGATTGAAGGACTGGAGAAGAAAGCTGTTTACTTTTTTTAGCTGAAAGTCTTTTTATTGTTATTTTTAAGTTGATGTTATATTTTATATATGATTCTTGTGATGCTTTTATTTGTGGATCTTTTATGGGCATTTTTTGTGGTAAATAAAGAAATATTGATGAGGCAAGATGGCGGACACGCCAGTATCCGAGTGAGATAGGCTGTGTTTGTCCTCCCCTGCTAAATATCCCCTTTTAACCTCCTGGCAGTTATCGACACGAAGCTGGAAGGCTGTCGTTGGTAATGTGGAATGCTCTGGTTCTTGCTTCACTTGTGTCAGGGGAGATTTTGGCGAGTGCCGTGCTTTGTGTTGCACTGGACGTCCCGGATGAGCTGCAGAGTGGTTGACCCTCGGTGCCAGGTGGAGATCGCGGCCGTGACGCAGCGGTGGTTCAGGCACAGAGATCATTAGAAAACCCGGGCTGGAGCACGTTGCCTGTACTGGCACCAAAGAACGCCAACGCAAATGCAAAACCCAATGCTAGCGGCAAAGGGCCTATGACTCGGGCGGCGGCTGCCGCTATATCGCTGACCCTCGTGCTAATTGCAGCTACACCTCTGGGGGCCACTTGGACTGCCAAAAGCACTGGCGTGCAGTTAAAAGTACCCGGGATCTTTAAAAAAGGCACCAAACAAAAGGTAGGATTCTTGATACTGCTTCACCATCTGGAGATGCAAGCTCTCCGCAAGTTGATATAGTTGCAGATATACCTGTACCACCTATCGACATGTTAATGGTGAATACAGAGACTAACAATTCCAATATTATTTTGGTTCCGGACATGTATTGGAAACAGGGGCCCCTCTTCAGCAGAGACTGGGGGCAGGTATAGATCTCCAGTGGGCTCCTGCTATAGCATCGGATGGCGGGGATTCTGTTGAAACACAACAACAAGAGGCTGAGGCAGCAGGGAAATATCAGATATGACTAAAGAGGTTGACTCGGGGGACTCTGGGGTGAAATTTTATTCAATGTCAGATTTATCCAATGCCTCGGAGAATGAGAGTGCAGATGGAGATAGGGCCGATGATAGAAGTCTGACTAGCTTGGTCCAACTGGAGGATGATGAAGGCAGTATGATAGCATCTGGGGAAAAAGGAACAGTGCGGAAGGTAAAGGAAGCACCAAACTCAATATCTAAGGGCGGTCTCGATATCGGTGGATCTCCATTGCTTGATAATTCATCTTTACCTCAACTCGGGGGCTGAATGATAGTCAGGGAGGCTGCATGGGTGTGCATGCTGAGATTAACAGCTCTAGCAATGTGGTAGAGGAGGAGGTCACCTTAGCCTCTATATATCAAACTATAATGACACATCGTGAGGAGACAAAAGCAGAGGGAATAAGTACACAAGGGGCTGTCCACAAATTTCAAAATACAGTGTGCCGTGTCGTCAAGACATGTACAGAGATATCTGCTAGGATTGGGGAAGCGGAAGGAAGAATTTCTATAATAGAGGACGAGATGGTGCAGCAGACGGCGGATGTGACTTCTCTTCATTCCTTGTGGGATGACATAAATTGGAAGCTCATCGATATAGAGAACCTCTCCAGAAGGAGCAATTTGCGGGTACTTGGTATTCTGGAGGAAATTGAAGGCATAGATATTCAACAATTTGTTATTGACTTACTTCAGAAGCATTCCCTGAACTGACTCAATGGAAGTGGGAATTTGAGCTACAGAGAGCCCATAGATTCCCGTTTCATGTGGGGGTGGGACCAGGGTTGATAGTAAACCTAGGGATATATGGACTTGTCTGAATAACTTTCTGCTTCGGGAGTCTTTGTATGACTTAGCTAGGCCGGATCGTAAGAGAAGGGGGAAGGGTTGAAAATTCTTTGTGTGACCAGACTTTTGCAGGCCACAGTTCAACAGAGATGGCTTCTGCGTCAATTGATTCCCCTATTTCAAGCCAAAGTAGCACAAGCCTATTTATTAAATTGGTTAAAGCTTATAATTATTTACAAAGACAAAACGCTATTTTTTATTTCTGAGATAGTTGCAAGAGATTTTTTGGGCACCATATAGTGGAAGGGTTGTAGTGCAGTTTATCTGCATGCTTTCTTTCTCTTTCTCTTTTTCTTTATGCAAGGGGGATAGGGGGTTAGTGGAGGGCACATACCCCTTCTCTCGGTCAGAACTAGCTCAGTCCCTATGCCTCATTTGGGTGGGGTGGGGGGGCTCATTAGGGTGGGGTGGGTGGCGGGGTGGTGGGGCAAGGATTTGTACAGATTGGTCATGGCACAGCTGTAGCAGCAAGGGTTTTGTGAATACACTCTTCAAATTAATTTCTTTGGTTGTATGAGTAAGGGAAGGTAGTTCAGAATTAGGGAAAACAAGCGAGGCATGTCTGAAATTGTTTTTGTTTACGATGACTAGCAAAATTTCTATATGCTCATGGAACATCTGTGGCCAGAACGATAGGAAAGAAAGAGGGATTATGGCCCAGATTCTCAGCTTAATGAGGGTGGATTTGCTCTGTGTCCAAGAAACTCATATTGCATGGAACAATAGAAGGCGGCTAAAGGATTTGGGCATGGAGCTCTTGCGCTGTACTCGGCAAGGGTCAACGACAAGAGGAGTAGCAATTTTAAAAAGATTCGGGTGGGGAGATTGTAAACGTGTTATAGAGGATCTTTGTGGGTGATGGGTGATTATAGAATTATGGATAGAGGGTGTTCCAATGACGATCTGTTCAACATATGTCCTAATCTGGATGATCCAGATATGATTAATGGTTTGAGCATTGAGATTGCCACTTGGCCATTAATCCTGTGTGGGGACTTCATTCTCCATTTGGCGGGCGGCTATGATATAACCAGCGGGTATCCTTATGATGGTAAGAAAAGTAAGGTATTCAAAGCCACCAGAGGGCTTGTTAAAGAATTTGGGTTGGTGGATATATGGTGTATATGGTGTATATGGTGTATGAAAGGAAAGGGAGCTCCAGGGGATACCTTTAATTCAGCACCTCATAAAAAGTGCCTACGTCTGGATTCTTTTTTTGTAACAGCAGAGCAAGCTAGTAAGGCTAGAGTTCATATTCGGCCCAAAATAATATCAGATCACAACCCTATTGTGTTAGAAGTAGATGTTTGCTACAGAGTTTCATCAAGAGCTTGGACCTTTGAACACAAATTATTGATTGACCCGTTATATTGTGAGCAAATTTGCAAATGGATAGTAGAGTTTTTTAACAACAATCGGGGATCTGCGCCTGGTCCTATGATGTGGGATGCATTTAAGGCGGGAGTTCACGGAGAAACTTTAAGCTATTCTATCAATAAACAGCGAAGATTATGGGGTGAAGAGTTGGATGAGATGAACCAATTACGCTATTAGAAAATGAGCTTATGAGGGCTATTAGCAAAGGTCAAGACACTGAGTTAATTTTAAGGGATATAGCTGTCATAAAATGAGGCTATATCAGAATTTTGCCACGCAGCTAGCAGCAAAAATTGCAGTATATAGGTCTGCAGTGTACGAGGATGGGGAAGATTCAGGCCGAATATTGGGCAAACAATTACATCAGAAGGAGGTGGATAATAGGATAAACAAGATTTAGGATGACCTGGGACAGATCTGTAATAAATCAGCTGAAGTGCTGGAGGTGTTTCGTAAATTTTAAAACCAATTCTTCACTAATGATGATATTATCAGAGTTGAAGGGAAGTTGGCTGAGTTCTGTGCTGATATTGAAATCTCAAAATTGACATATGAACAAATGAAAGAGTTAGATGGCGATATAACTTGGGAGTAAGTGGAGGCAGCATTAACATCTTTGGCTGCCGGTAAGGCTACGAGACCTGATGGCATCCCGCTTGAATTTTATAGGACCTTTCGGCATGTATTGAAAACTGAATTTATGGCTTTATTTCAGGCCGCGCAAAAGGGGATTGCACTGTTGTCCTGGTGTAAGACTATTATCATCGTTGTTGGACTTGGCCCTTAAGGCAGGTTCACCCCTAATCTTTTTGCTTTTAATCTGTGATATGCGTGGATGATTTTCTGGTCTGTGCGCACTTTTTCTCTGTGTCCCAGAGTAAAGTGCATGCATGTAGTTAGGCTGGCCTGCTCTCCCATAGGGATGCATGGGGAATGTCTGTGTCCCTAGTAATTCCTGATGCGTGGGGAGTGCATGCTCGAATTTGGTATGTGCGTGTTCGTGGGAATGAATGCTTTGCAATGGTGTATGTGGCATGTGTGTGTCATGAGTAGAAATGCCATTTCTGGGACTTGGCATATTACTGTAAAATATGATTGCAGTGTGATTGGCTGGAGCTGGCTGGTGAGCCTGGCTCCAGGAAGGCTGGATGGGTCTGCCCGGTGGTGAGTGTGAGATCAGCATGCTTGATGGCTTGGGAGGAGTGCCCCTGGTCCCTGATGGGCCTGGACTTTCCCCAGACAATGCTGGCTCCACCCCCTGTAGTGCGACTGATGGCCCTAGCTCTGCCAGTGAATAGAGAGGGTGGTTGAGGTAAACAGAGTACTTCAGAACCAGCTGCGACTGGTTTTCCCCCCACCCTGCACCCCTGAGACAAAGGGGTTTTGCTGTATAAGAAGGGGCTGTGTCCCCATACAATTTGTCCTGTTCTTGGTTCTGCCTAGGATCTTGCCAGAGGGGGCTGCTGCTGCTGCGGGGGCCAAGAGGACCGCCACTTGGCTGTCTCCCTGCCTGGAGACCCAGTGTGCTGGCTCTGGCCCTGCCTTGCCCCTCTGCCTGCCTCCAGACCCTGCTGGAGCTGTTGCTGTTGCTGTGCCTGGAAGCGCTTTTGATTGATTTATAGCGCTAGGCGCGCTTTCCTGGTGCCCCAGCGCTCAATAGCGCTTTGCTTATCTTATCAGCACTGAGCGCGCTTTCTGTAGCCCCTAAGCGCTTGGGAGCGCTGTATTTTCATTGCCGGTGCCCACCCGGCATTGGGACCGATTTCGCCGATTTGCGGCATTAGCGAGTGCCCACCTCGCTTTATCTTTATTTTTGGAGGCCGGTGCCCACCCGGCATTGCCCCGTGTCTGGATTTTGTAAATACCTCGAAGGAGCCCACTCCTCGGGTACTGGGAGCCCGCCTGCCTACCTGATACGAGCCACCGCGCTGCCCGCGGCGACCCGGAAGTATTTGGCCGACCGGCCAATCGCAGCGCGGCCCCTAAGAGGCCGACCGGAAGTCCCGCCCCGCAGCCGAGCAGCGCGAAAGGAAGCAGCCGGCGTGTCCTGCCCGAGGCTCCGATCGGAGGGGGAGCCCCGGGACGAGTGAGGAGGAGATCCGGCAGTGTTCCTGCCCCCGCAGCACCAGCGAAGTACCGGTGAGTGCGGGGACAGGGTCCTTTGTTCTTCGAGCGGCCCCGATTGGCAGGGGCCGCTCCAACGTGTGGGGCATTCCTTTGTGGGAGCGCGAGGGTCCGTGGGGCATTATCTGATCCTGAGTCCCCCGTGAGGGACTCCAACGAGCACAGGCTTCCCGAGTCCACAAGGGACTCCAACGAGAGGGGCCATTCTTTGTTCTTTGAGCCCTGAGAGGCTCTTGAGCCGCAGTTGTTTCACGAGCCCAGCGAGGCTCATTGCCCACATCATTTAGAGCTCTGAGAGAGGCTCTGGGGGCATTTTGATTATCCTGAGAGCGCTGAAGCTCTAGATTGCGCATTTGCCTGGTGAGCCCCTGAGAGGCTCCTTGCCCACCTTGGTTCTTGAGCCCTCCTGGCTCCAACGTTGTGCATCTGTATTTAACAACTGTCCAGCACTTAGTGGACAGTTGCCACGTTTAGGCTTTGTGTTCTGTGCTGCCTGCGCAGACCTCCCTGACACTAAGACTCAGGGCATTCCGCCCCTTTCGAGGCCAGTTGGCCTGAGGGACATTGTGAGTGTTGTGCTTTGTGCACCCCGCGCATTGTAATTTCTGGCTATGTGATTCTTGCGCAAAATGTTCTAACCTGCACCTCTGTGTTTATTATCTCATGTGCAATTGTTTATGTCCGCTTACCTTTTCTAAAAGTGACCTGATTAGGTATTTTATGTTTATCCCCTTTGCTAAGAGTGACCTGCATAGAGGATTGTTGATGTCCCATTTTATGTTTATCCACTTTGCTAAATGTGACCTGCATAGTGAATTGTTGATGTCCGCTTACCTTTTCTAAAAGTGACCTGATTAGGTATTTTATGTTATCCACTTTGCTAAATGTGACCTGCATAGAGGATTGCTGATGTTTCATTTTATGTTTAGGTTTCCTTCCCTTTGCTAAGAGTGAATTGCTTAGGTGTTGGTATTCCTTCCTTAGGTCCTGCTGATAAGGTCCTAGTTACCTGCGTGATTACCTACAGTATTTTAGGGTTGCGTAAGAGGTCTTGACTCTGTTCCAGTGATTACTGGATCTGTTATGCATTTATAATGTTGGTGCTACTCATTCTATGTTTACGACATAAGTGTATATCTACCAGTATAATTTTCTGACAAGTGCCTACCCCTGACAGTGGTCCATGTGGCCCTGTCCTGTACATAATTCTCCTTGTAAATTCTGCCCGTGCCCCTGGCACATTGTACAGTTTGCGTGTGTTATCTAATGTGTTTTGTTTATTATAATACAAAGGCTATTTTTTATATATCCTTGTGTGGAGTCTTTCTTTGTGGTGGGCCTTGGGTGTTGTTGCTGGGGTGCGTGCGCAAATACTTAACTCCAAGTTTAGCCTAGACTGCTCGCGCCACGCTACCTAGAGGGCGAGTGGGGGTTGCCTTGGTGTGTGACTCCCCTGCCCTGACTTTAGAAATGGTGATCCCTGACTGACCTCGACGCGAGTCTTGGCCGGCCAGGGTCCCGTTTCTAACATTGGCGGCAAGCGGTGAGGATAAGGATTTGTGTTTGCGCTGTACCACAGTGGCGACAGGCCACACTTCAAAGCTCTGCATTTTTTAGATAACCGCATTTTGGGGATTATTGTTTTTTAGGGAAGTTCAGTTTTGCTTCTCCTGAAAGGTGTCACTTTGTATTTTGTCCAGTACCTTGTTCCCCGCCCTGCTCCCAGAGTTTGGTACCTGTGTCGCTAGTGGTCAGGTTGAGAGAATCAGGGGTGGTAGAAACTGCCTTACCAGTCCGAGGGGAGGGTTGTGTGTGAATGAGTGTGTGTTACGCTGGACAGTGGAGTGCAAGTTCTCTGATAGGAATTTTGCTGAATTTTGTGATTGTATTCTCCTGTTTAGCTCAGACCCCCAGGTTCCCTGTGTCAAACTTTTCCCGAGAACGTCCGCCAAAATGGAGCCAGTTTTTTATCTCTGTAGTCTGTTTAGGTACAGTAGATTAGAGCTGGTCAGATTCTGCGAAAAGGGAGGCATAGAGGTGAGTGAGTTGGTTACTCAGTCCCAGCTTAGGGACAGCCTGATCCTGTGGCAAAAGGATCAGTGGGAGCTCGAGCACAGTGAGAGAGAGAGGGCCCGGGCCGCACACCATGAGGGATGTGAGTCTGTGGGGAGCCCTGAAGATTCTGATGAAGAATGTGAGTTGGATGGTGATGACAGTGGATGGATGTCAGCAGAGAGTGAGGACCCCATAGATAGGGAGTCCCTTTCTGGGTCCATTGTCAGTACCAGCGCCCCATCCCTTTCCCTGTCCCCAGAGGAGTGGTTGGATAGGAAGGAAGAGAGGGAGTATCAGCTAGCGTTGGAACAGCTCAGGTTGCAGCATGCCAAGCTAGAGGCTGAGAGGGCCTTGTTCAGGGAGAAGGTAGCCCAAGAGAGTAGGTTACCCCCTGAGTGCATGTGTAATTGTCTGGATTCCCCAGGGAGGGTGGAGTCCAGTGGGGGCAGCTTTTTAAGTGTTGGTGTTGACAGTCCCACTCCCAGTTCCCCGAGTATGGTTTCTGTTTCCTTAGAAGAGGAGTATAGGTTGTAGTTCAGGGACAGTAGGAAGCTGTCTCACCAGTCGTGGGAGGACTTTACAGAGGACTGTCAGTGTGCACTGATTGAGTGGTCAGAGGTTCCCACGGAACATAATTATGACAAACTGTTTTGTCTTATTCTCAAGGAACAGGTGCTTAGTCATTGTCGGCCGGAGTTGCGGCAACACCTGATGAGGTTGACCCTTGATCCTTGGGAGCTGGCCAAGGAAGCAGACCGATGGGAGAGTGCAAGAGGTTCCTTAGCGCCGCTAGTGAGTAATTCCAATAATAGTGGGTCAGGTTTTCTCCAACCCAGCGTGGTGGAGGAGGGTGAGAGTAGGCATGGGCGGAAAATCCGTTCCGCTCGCGGATTTTGCGGATTTTTGGGAAATCCGCAATCCGCGAGATTCGCGAATCTCCCGCAAAATCCGCAAATCCGCGAGCAGCGGATTTTGCTCGCACTGCTCGCACTGTTCGCGTGAGTTCGCGCCCCGCGAATAAGTGCAAAATTGCAGAAATACGATCTTAGCAAAACTGAAAGTAACTACTTACCAGGTTCAAAAGTTCAGGCTCATCATTAGTAGCCATTTCCTGTAGTGCTTCCTGAGGGGCCCCTCCAGAGTTCAGTTACCAGTTGAAACTATTATGTGACCCTGCTCTGAACCTCAGAATAGTTACACATATGCCACAAAGGTCCTGAATTACAGCTAAGGGAGACAAGCAGGAGCCAGGCTGGAAGTTAAAATCCATTAATCAGCCCCTAATTCATTATTGTCAGTTGGGGCAGGGCAGGTGTTGTAACTAATTTTGCAACAATGAAAGCACTTAGCAAGTGCAAAAGATCACTAATCAGGGCGCACTAAGGAAGCAGGTGCCAGCTAAAAAAATATTCTGTGACACATTAATCAGCCCCAAATTAATTCAGGTCACTTGAGGCAGGGAAGGTGTGCTTTGCTTTGCCGAAAATAATGTACACTGGACAACCAGAGGGTGTGGTGATGAAACAGAGGGTGGCATGGGTGGGCCAGAGGGTGGCATGAGTAGTCAGAGAGTGGCAGTGGTGACAGAGAGTGGCAGTGATGAAGAAGAGTGTCCCAAACAGGCTGGACACGTAGAAACAACAAGTTCGCAAAACTTGCGACCCGACAGGTAAGTTCGCAAATTGCGAAATTGTAAAAACCCTCGCGAACTGGCAGAAACACGGGCGAACACAAAAAAAAAAAATCCGCAAATTCGCGGGAATTCGCGGATTTTGCGGATTGCGAATCCGCAAATCCGCAAAATTCGCGAACGCGAGATCCGCAAAATTCGCTCATGCTTAGGTGAGAGTAGCCCAGCTAGGTCTCAGTATAGTGAGGAGGGTGTAGGGGCTTGCTGTCTGTCTCAGTGGAGCGGAAGTAAGTGTGAGACAGAGAGTCCCCAGATGCCCAAAGCCCTGCCTCAGAGCCTGGATGGTTTCTTTAGGGAACACCAGGGTGGGGACCTATGCTTACCTGTTAGTCCACTTGAGGGAGATCTCCTAGTGTGTGGAGGACCTGGAGCATCTGTGAGCGGAGCTTCTGTAGTTATGGAGTCTGGCAGTACTGCTCCAGGAGGGAGAGTACAGAAGTCCAGTGAAAGGAGTGATTTGGGAGTGACCTGTGAGTCCTCAGAAGTCCTGGAGTGCCAGGCAGTGATTCCACCAAAGGTTCCAGACCGGAGGTTGGAGGTCCAGGTTCAGGGGTTGCTTGACCTGAAGGGTGGGAATACTGTAACCAGTGTCCTAACCAGTTCTTTCTCCAGAGGTACCGCCCCGGTTGGGAGGGAGCAGGACTCTGGAAGGGGGTGCAGATGGTGGGAAAGCCCACCTCTGACCCCGGTACCACCTAAGGGGTTAAACCCTAGGTTGGGAGAGTGGTGTTTAGAGGGTACCCCTCGCAGGAGGAGGAGGAACCCTAGGAGAAGAGGTAAGGGGAGGAGAGCCTTCCCTGAGACTTCTGGTCCACCTAAGGTTGTAGACCCTAGGCTGGAGAACCAGTGGCAGTCTAGCCCTGTCTTACAGACAGGAAGAGTGGAAAATGGCTGTTATGTGCCAGGGGTTACTACCCCCCACTTGGTGAGTTGGCAGGAACCAGTGGCACCTGGGTGGCCTAGGGCCTGGTCCTGGCCGAGGGCAGCTGGAGAGTACCAGTGGGGTAATCCAGTGAGTCCCTACCATAGTTTTAGAAAGAACCCCAGGGGTTCACAGTGGCGTAAAACAGGAGGGTGTCCCTGCAGTTGCGGGCCCGCGTCCGTGTTTTATCGCCCCAAGCAGGGAAGTCCATCACGGTGGTGATTGGTCTGCCCTGCGTTTTGGCTGGAAGGGGGTTGTGTTGGACTTGGCCCTTAAGGCAGGATCACCCCTAATCTTTTTGCTTTTAATCTGTGATATGCGTGGATGATTTTCTGGTCTGTGCGCACTTTTTCTCTGTGTCCCAGAGTAAAGTGCGTGCATGTAGTTAGGCTGGCCTGCTCTCCCATAGGGATGCATGGGGAATGTCTGTGTCCCTAGTAATTCCTGATGCGTGGGGAGTGCATGCTCGAATTTGGTATGTGCGTGTTCGTGGGAATGAATGCTTTGCAATGGTGTATGTGGCAGGTGTGTTAAGTATGGGCGGAAAATCCGTTCCGCTCGCGGATTTTGCGGATTTTCGGTAAATTCGCAATCCGCGAGATTCGCGAATTTCCCGCAAAATCCGCAAATCCGCGAGCAGCGGATTTTATGGCTTGCTCGCACTGTTCGCCTGAGTTCGCGGCTTCCCAGTTCAACTTCGCGCCCCGCGAATAAGCGCTAAATTGCAGAAATACGATCTTAGCAAAACTGAAACTACTTACCAGGTTCAAAAGTTCAAGCTCATCATTAGTAGCCATTTCCTGTAGTGCTTCCTGAGGGGCCCCTCCAGAGTTCAGTTGCCTACTTGCAACTATTATGTGACCCTGCTCTGACCCTCAGAATAGTTACACATATGCCACAAAGGTCCTGAATTACAGCTAAGGGAGACAAGCAGGAGCCATGCTGGAAGTTCAAATCCAGTGACACATTAATCAGCCCCTAATTCATTATTGTCAGTTGGGGCAGGGCAGGTGTTGTAACTAATTTTGCAACAATGAAAGCACTTAGCAAGTGCAAAAGATCACTAATCAGGAAGCACTAAGGAAGCAGGTGCCAGCTAAAAAAATATTCTGTGACACATTAATCAGCCCCAAATTAATTCAGGTCACTTGAGGCAGGGAAGGTGTGCTTTGCTTTGCCACAATAATGTACACTGGACAACCAGAGGGTGCTGTGATGAAACAGAGGGTGGCATGGGTGGGCCAGAGGGTGGCATGAGTAGTCAGAGAGTGGCAGTGGTGACAGAGAGTGGCAGTGATGAAGAAGAGTGTCCCAAACAGGCTGGACACGTAGAAACAACAAGTTTGCAAAATTTGCAACCCGACAGGTAAGTTCGTGTTTGCGAAATTGTACAAAACCCTCGCGAACTGGCAGAAACCCGCGCGAACACAAAAAAAAATCCGCAAATTCGCGAGAATTCGCGGATTTTGCGGATTGCGAGTTCGCAAATCCACAAAATTCGCGAACGCGAGATTCGCAAAATTCGCCCATGCTTAATGTGTGTGTCATGAGTAGAAATGCCATTTCTGGGACTTGGCATGTTACTGTAAAATATGTCTGCAGTGTGATTGGCTGGAGCTGGCTGGTGAGCCTGGCTCCAGGAAGGCTGGATGGGTCTGCCCGGTGGTGAGTGTGAGATCAGCATGCTTGATGGCTTGGGAGGAGTGCCCCTGGTCCCTGATGGGCCTGGACTTTCCCCAGACAATGCTGGCTCCACGCCCTGTAGTGCGACTGATGGCCCTAGCCCTGCCAGTGAATAGAGAGGGTGGTTGAGGTAACCAGAGTACTTCAGAACCAGCTGCGACTGGTTTTCCCCCCACCCTGCACCCCTGGGACAAAGGGGTTTTGCTGTATAAGAAGGGGCTGTGTCCCCATACAATTTTTCCTGTTCTTGGTTCTGCCTAGGATCTTGCCAGAGGGGGCTGCTGCTGCGGCGGGGGCCAAGAGGACCGCCACTTGGCTGTCTCCCTGCCTGGAGACCCAGTGTGCTGGCTCTGGCCCTGCCTTGCCCCTCTGCCTGCCTCCAGACCCTGCTGGAGCTGTTGCTGTGCCTGGAAGCGCTTTTGATTGATTTATAGCGCTAGGCGCGCTTTCCTGGTGCCCCAGCGTTCAATAGCGCTTTGCTTATCTTTTCAGCGCTGAGCGCGCTTTCTGTAGTCCCTAAGCGCTTGGGAGCGCTGTATTTTCATTGCCGGTGCCCACCCGGCATTGGGACCGATTTCGCCGATTTGCGGCATTAGCGAGTGCCCACCTCGCTTTATCTTTATTTTTGGAGGCCGGTGCCCACCCGGCATTGCCCCGTGTCTGGATTTTGTAAATACCTCGAGGGAGCCCACTCCTCGGGTACTGGGAGCCTGCCTGCCTACCTGATACGAGCCGCCGCGCTGCCCGCGGCGACCCGGAAGTATTTGGCCGACCGGGCAATCGCAGCGCGGCCCCTAAGAGGCCGACCAGAAGTCCCGCCTCGCAGCCGAGCAGCGCGAAAGGAAGCAGCCGGCGTGTCCTGCCCGAGGCTCCCGATCGGAGGGGGAGCCCCGGGACGAGTGAGGAGGAGATCCGGCAGTGTTCCTGCCCCCGCAGCACCAGCGAAGTACAGGTGAGTGCGGGGACAGGGTCCTTTGTTCTTCGAGCGGCCCCGATTGGCAGAGGGCCGCTCCAACGTGTGTGGCATTCCTTTGTGGGAGCGCGAGGCTCCGTGAGGCATTATCTGATCCTGAGTCCCCCGTGAGGGACTCCAACGAGCACAGGCTTCCCGAGTCCACGAGGGACTCCAACGAGAGGGGCCATTCTTTGTTCTTTGAGCCCTGAGAGGCTCTTGAGCCGCAGTTGTTTCACGATCCCAGCGAGGCTCATTGCCCACATCATTTAGAGCCCTGAGAGAGGCTCTGGGGGCATTTTGATTATCCTGAGAGCGCTGAAGCTCTAGATTGCGCATTTGCCTGGTGAGCCCCTGAGAGGCTCCTTACCCACCTTGGTTCTTGAGCCCTCCTGGCTCCAACGTTGTGCATCTGTATTTAACAACTGTCCAGCACTTAGTGGACAGTTGCCACGTTTAGGCTTTGTGTTCTGTGCTGCCTGCGCAGACCTCCCTGACACTAAGACTCAGGGCATTCCGCCCCTTTCGAGGCCAGTTGGCCTGAGGGACATTGTGAGTGTTGTGCTTTGTGCACCCCGCGCATTGTAATTTCTGGCTATGTGATTCTTGCGCAAAATGTTCTAACCTGCACCTCTGTGTTTATTATCTCATGTGCAATTGTTTATGTCCGCTTACCTTTTCTAAAAGTGACCTGATTAGGTATTTTATGTTTATCCCCTTTGCTAAGAGTGACCTGCATAGAGGATTGTTGATGTCCCATTTTATGTTTATCCACTTTGCTAAATGTGACCTGCATAGTGAATTGTTGATGTCAGCTTACCTTTTCTAAAAGTGACCTGATTAGGTATTTTATGTTATCCACTTTGCTAAATGTGACCTGCATAGAGGATTGCTGATGTTTCATTTTATGTTTAGGTTTCCTTCCCTTTGCTAAGAGTGAATTGCTTAGGTGTTGGTATTCCTTCCTTAGGTCCTGCTGATAAGGTCCTAGTTACCTGCGTGATTACCTACAGTATTTTAGGGTTGCGTAAGAGGTCTTGACTCTGTTCCAGTGATTACTGGATCTGTGTTGCATTTATAATGTTGGTGCTACTCATTCTATGTTTACGACATAAGTGTATATCTACCAGTATAATTTTCTGACAAGTGCCTACCCCTGACAGTGGTCCATGTGGCCCTGTCCTGTACATAATTCCCCTTGTAAATTCTGCCCGTGCCCCTGGCACATTGTACAGTTTGCGTGTGTTATCTAATGTGTTTTGTTTATTATAATACAAAGGCTATTTTTTATATATCCTTGTGTGGAGTCTTTCTTTGTGGTGGGCCTTGGGTGTTGTTGCTGGGGTGCGTGCGCAAATACTTAACTCCAAGTTTAGCCTAGACTGCTCGCGCCACGCTACCTAGAGGGCGAGTGGGGGTTGCCTTGGTGTGTGACTCCCCTGCCCTGACTTTAGAAATGGTGATCCCTGACTGACCTCGACGCGAGTCTTGGCCGGCCAGGGTCCCGTTTCTAACATTGGCGGCAAGCGGTGAGGATAAGGATTTGTGTTTGCGCTGTACCACAGTGGCGACAGGCCACACTTCAAAGCTCTGCATTTTTTAGATAACCGCATTTTGGGGATTATTGTTTTTTAGGGAAGTTCAGTTTTGCTTCTCCTGAAAGGTGTCACTTTGTATTTTGTCCAGTACCTTGTTCCCCGCCCTGCTCCCAGAGTTTGGTACCTGTGTCGCTAGTGGTCAGGTTGAGAGAATCAGGGGTAGTAGAAACTGCCTTACCAGTCCGAGGGGAGGGTTGTGTGTGAATGAGTGTGTGTTACGCTGGACAGTGGAGTGCAAGTTCTCTGATAGGAATTTTGCTGAATTTTGTGATTGTATTCTCCTGTTTAGCTCAGACCCCCAGGTTCCCTGTGTCAAACTTTTCCCGAGAACGTCCGCCAAAATGGAGCCAGTTTTTGATCTCTGTAGTCTGTTTAGGTACAGTAGATTAGAGCTGGTCAGATTCTGCGAAAAGGGAGGCATAGAGGTGAGTGAGTTGGTTACTCAGTCCCAGCTTAGGGACAGGCTGATCCTGTGGCAAAAGGATCAGTGGGAGCTCGAGCACAGTGAGAGAGAGAGGGCCCGGGCCGCACGCCATGAGGGATGTGAGTCTGTGGGGAGCCCTGAAGATTCTGATGAAGAATGTGAGTTGGATGGTGATGACAGTGGATGGATGTCAGCAGAGAGTGAGGACCCCATAGATAGGGAGTCCCTTTCTGGGTCCATTGTCAGTACCAGCGCCCCATCCCTTTCCCTGTCCCCAGAGGAGTGGTTGGATAGGAAGGAAGAGAGGGAGTATCAGCTAGCGTTGGAACAGCTCAGGTTGCAGCATGCCAAGCTAGAGGCTGAGAGGGCCTTGTTCAGGGAGAAGGTAGCCCAAGAGAGTAGGTTACCCCCTGAGTGCATGTGTAATTGTCTGGATTCCCCAGGGAGGGTGGAGTCCAGTGGTGGCAGCTTTTTAAGTGTTGGTGTTGACAGTCCCACTCCCAGTTCCCCGAGTATGGTTTCTGTTTCCTTAGAAGAGGAGTATAGGTTGCAGTTCAGGGACAGCAGGAAGCTGTCTCACCAGTCGTGGGAGGACTTTACAGAGGACTGTCAGTGTGCACTGATTGAGTGGTCAGAGGTTCCCACGGAACATAATTATGACAAACTGTTTTGTCTTATTCTCAAGGAACAGGTGCTTAGTCATTGTCGGCCGGAGTTGCGGCAACACCTGATGAGGTTGACCCTTGATCCTTGGGAGCTGGCCAAGGAAGCAGACCGATGGGAGAGTGCAAGAGGTTCCTTAGCTCCGCTAGTGAGTAATTCCAATAATAGTGGGTCAGGTTTTCTCCAACCCAGCGTGGTGGAGGAGGGTGAGAGTAGCCCAGCTAGGTCTCAGTATAGTGAGGAGGGTGTAGGGGCTTGCTGTCTGTCTCAGTGGAGCGGAAGTAAGTGTGAGACTGAGAGTCCCCAGATGCCCGAAGCCCTGCCTCAGAGCCTGGATGGTTTCTTTAGGGAACACCAGGGTGGGGACCTATGCTTACCTGTTAGTCCACTTGAGGGAGATCTCCTAGTGTGTGGAGGACCTGGAGCATCTGTGAGCGGAGCTTCTGTAGTTATGGAGTCTGGCAGTACTGCTCCAGGAGGGAGAGTACAGAAGTCCAGTGAAAGGAGTGATATGGGAGTGACCTGTGAGTCCTCAGAAGTCCTGGAGTGCCAGGCAGTGATTCCACCAAAGGTTCCAGACCGGAGGTTGGAGGTCCAGGTTCAGGGGTTGCTTGACCTGAAGGGTGGGAATACTGTAACCAGTGTCCTAACCAGTTCTTTCTCCAGAGGTACCGCCCCGGTTGGGAGGGAGCAGGACTCTGGAAGGGGGTGCAGATGGTGGGAAAGCCCACCTCTGACCCCGGTACCACCTGAGGGGTTAAACCCTAGGTTGGGAGAGTGGTGTTTAGAGGGTACCCCTCGCAGGAGGAGGAGGAACCCTAGGAGAAGAGGTAAGGGGAGGAGAGCCTTCCCTGAGACTTCTGGTCCACCTAAGGTTGTAGACCCTAGGCTGGGGAACCAGTGGCAGTCTAGCCCTGTCTTACAGACAGGAAGAGTGGAAAATGGCTGTTATGTGCCAGGGGTTACTACCCCCCACTTGGTGAGTTGGCAGGAACCAGTGGCACCTGGGTGGTCTAGGGCCTGGTCCTGGCCGAGGGCAGCTGGAGAGTACCAGTGGGGTAATCCAGTGAGTCCCTACCATAGTTTTAGAAAGAACCCCAGGGGTTCACAGTGGCGTAAAATAGGAGGGTGTCCCTGCAGTTGCGGGCCCGCGTCCGTGTTTTATCGCCCCACGCAGGGAAGTCCATCACGGTGGTGATTGGTCTGCCCTGCGTTTTGGCTGGAAGGGGGTTGTGTTGGACTTGGCCCTTAAGGCAGGATCACCCCTAATCTTTTTGCTTTTAATCTGTGATATGCGTGGATGATTTTCTGGTCTGTGCGCACTTTTTCTCTGTGTCCCAGAGTAAAGTGCGTGCATGTAGTTAGGCTGGCCTGCTCTCCCATAGGGATGCATGGGGAATGTCTGTGTCCCTAGTAATTCCTGATGCGTGGGGAGTGCATGCTCGAATTTGGTATGTGCGTGTTCGTGGGAATGAATGCTTTGCAATGGTGTATGTGGCAGGTGTGTTAAGTATGGGCGGAAAATCCGTTCCGCTCGCGGATTTTGCGGATTTTCGGTAAATTCGCAATCCGCGAGATTCGCGAATTTCCCGCAAAATCCGCAAATCCGCGAGCAGCGGATTT
Organism: Lissotriton vulgaris; assembly: GCF_964263255.1. Lineage (NCBI taxonomy): Eukaryota > Metazoa > Chordata > Amphibia > Caudata > Salamandridae > Lissotriton > Lissotriton vulgaris. The sequence continues at coordinate 1,494,398,073 of NC_141685.1, forward strand.
TATGGCTTGCTCGCACTGTTCGCGTGAGTTCACGGCTTCCCAGTTCAACTTCGCGCCCCGCGAATAAGCGCTAAATTGCAGAAATACGATCTTAGCAAAACTGAAACTACTTACCAGGTTCAAAAGTTCAAGCTCATCATTAGTAGCCATTTCCTGTAGTGCTTCCTGAGGGGCCCCTCCAGAGTTCAGTTGCCTACTTGCAACTATTATGTGACCCTGCTCTGACCCTCAGAATAGTTACACATATGCCACAAAGGTCCTGAATTACAGCTAAGGGAGACAAGCAGGAGCCATGCTGGAAGTTTAAATCCAGTGACACATTAATCAGCCCCTAATTCATTATTGTCAGTTGGGGCAGGGCAGGTGTTGTAACTAATTTTGCAACAATGAAAGCACTTAGCAAGTGCAAAAGATCACTAATCAGGAAGCACTAAGGAAGCAGGTGCCAGCTAAAAAAATATTCTGTGACACATTAATCAGCCCCAAATTAATTCAGGTCACTTGAGGCAGGGAAGGTGTGCTTTGCTTTGCCACAATAATGTACACTGGACAACCAGAGGGTGCTGTGATGAAACAGAGGGTGGCATGGGTGGGCCAGAGGGTGGCATGAGTAGTCAGAGAGTGGCAGTGGTGACAGAGAGTGGCAGTGATGAAGAAGAGTGTCCCAAACAGGCTGGACACGTAGAAACAACAAGTTTGCAAAATTTGCAACCCGACAGGTAAGTTCGCGTTTGCGAAATTGTACAAAACCCTCGCGAACTGGCAGAAACCCGCGCGAACACAAAAAAAAAATCCGCAAATTTGCGAGAATTCGCGGATTTTGCGGATTGCGAGTTCGCAAATCCACAAAATTCGCGAACGCGAGATTCGCAAAATTCGCCCATGCATAACGTGTGTGTCATGAGTAGAAATGCCATTTCTGGGACTTGGCATATTACTGTAAAATATGTCTGCAGTGTGATTGGCTGGAGCTGGCTGGTGAGCCTGGCTCCAGGAAGGCTGGATGGGTCTGCCCGGTGGTGAGTGTGAGATCAGCATGCTTGATGGCTTGGGAGGAGTGCCCCTGGTCCCTGATGGGCCTGGACTTTCCCCAGACAATGCTGGCTCCACGCCCTGTAGTGCGACTGATGGCCCTAGCCCTGCCAGTGAATAGAGAGGGTGGTTGAGGTAAACAGAGTACTTCAGAACCAGCTGCGACTGGTTTTCCCCCCACCCTGCACCCCTGGGACAAAGGGGTTTTGCTGTATAAGAAGGGGCTGTGTCCCCATACAATTTTTCCTGTTCTTGGTTCTGCCTAGGATCTTGCCAGAGGGGGCTGCTGCTGCGGCGGGGGCCAAGAGGACCGCCACTTGGCTGTCTCCCTGCCTGTAGACCCAGTGTGCTGGCTCTGGCCCTGCCTTGCCCCTCTGCCTGCCTCCAGACCCTGCTAGAGCTGTTGCTGTGCCTGGAAGCGCTTTTGATTGATTTATAGCGCTAGGCGCGCTTTCCTGGTGCCCCAGCGTTCAATAGCGCTTTGCTTATCTTTTCAGCGCTGAGCGCGCTTTCTGTAGTCCCTAAGCGCTTGGGAGCGCTGTATTTTCATTGCCGGTGCCCACCCGGCATTGGGACCGATTTCGCCGATTTGCGGCATTAGCGAGTGCCCACCTCGCTTTATCTTTATTTTTGGAGGCCGGTGCCCACCCGGCATTGCCCCGTGTCTGGATTTTGTAAATACCTCGAGGGAGCCCACTCCTCGGGTACTGGGAGCCAGCCTGCCTACCTGATACGAGCCGCCGCGCTGCCCGCGGCGACCCGGAAGTATTTGGCCGACCGGGCAATCGCAGCGCGGCCCCTAGGAGGCCGACCGGAAGTCCCGCCCCGCAGCCGAGCAGCGCGAAAGGAAGCAGCCGGCGTGTCCTGCCCGAGGCTCCCGATCGGAGGGGGAGCCCCGGGAAGAGTGAGGAGGAAATCCGGCAGTGTTCCTGCCCCCGCAGCACCAGCGAAGTACAGGTGAGTGCGGGGACAGGGTCCTTTGTTCTTCGAGCGGCCCCGATTGGCAGAGGGCCGCTCCAACGTGTGTGGCATTCCTTTGTGGGAGCGCGAGGCTCCGTGAGGCATTATCTGATCCTGAGTCCCCCGTGAGGGACTCCAACGAGCACAGGCTTCCCGAGTCCACGAGGGACTCCAACGAGAGGGGCCATTCTTTGTTCTTTGAGCCCTGAGAGGCTCTTGAGCCGCAGTTGTTTCACGAGCCCAGCGAGGCTCATTGCCCACATCATTTAGAGCCCTGAGAGAGGCTCTGGGGGCATTTTGATTATCCTGAGAGCGCTGAAGCTCTAGATTGCGCATTTGCCTGGTGAGCCCCTGAGAGGCTCCTTACCCACCTTGGTTCTTGAGCCCTCCTGGCTCCAACGTTGTGCATCTGTATTTAACAACTGTCCAGCACTTAGTGGAAAGTTGCCACGTTTAGGCTTTGTGTTCTGTGCTGCCTGCGCAGACCTCCCTGACACTGAGACTCAGGGCATTCCGCCCCTTTCGAGGCCAGTTGGCCTGAGGGACATTGTGAGTGTTGTGCTTTGTGCACCCCGCGCATTGTAATTTCTGGCTATGTGATTCTTGCGCAAAATGTTCTAACCTGCACCTCTGTGTTTATTATCTCATGTGCAATTGTTTATGTCCGCTTACCTTTTCTAAAAGTGACCTGATTAGGTATTTTATGTTTATCCCCTTTGCTAAGAGTGACCTGCATAGAGGATTGTTGATGTCCCATTTTATGTTTATCCACTTCGCTAAATGTGACCTGCATAGTGAATTGTTGATGTCCGCTTACCTTTTCTAAAAGTGACCTGATTAGGTATTTTATGTTATCCACTTTGCTAAATGTGACCTGCATAGAGGATTGCTGATGTTTCATTTTATGTTTAGGTTTCCTTCCCTTTGCTAAGAGTGAATTGCTTAGGTGTTGGTATTCCTTCCTTAGGTCCTGCTGATAAGGTCCTAGTTACCTGCGTGATTACCTACAGTATTTTAGGGTTGCGTAAGAGGTCTTGACTCTGTTCCAGTGATTACTGGATCTGTGTTGCATTTATAATTTTGGTGCTACTCATTCTATGTTTACGACATAAGTGTATATCTACCAGTATTATTTTCTGACAAGTGCCTACCCCTGACAGTGGTCCATGTGGCCCTGTCCTGTACATAATTCCCCTTGTAAATCCTGCCCGTGCCCCTGGCACATTGTACAGTTTGCGTGTGTTATCTAATGTGTTTTGTTTATTATAATACAAAGGCTATTTTTTATATATCCTTGTGTGGAGTCTTTCTTTGTGGTGGGCCTTGGGTGTTGTTGCTGGGGTGCGTGCGCAAATACTTAACTCATACCGCCTCCAAGTTTAGCCTAGACTGCTCGCGCCACGCTACCTAGAGGGCGAGTGGGGGTTGCCTTGGTGTGTGACTCCCCTGCCCTGACTTTAGAAATGGTGATCCCTGACTGACCTCGACGCGAGTCTTGGCCGGCCAGGGTCCCGTTTCTAACAATCGTCTTTTTGAAAAAGCACAAACCCGATTTACTATCGTCATCATACAGACCCATCTCATTAATAAACTCCGATAGTAAAATTTATTTTAAAATTTTAGCAATGCGCCTAGCCGAACTCATTTCTGAGTTGGTTTCAAATTTTCAAAACAGATTTATCCCCGATCGGGATACAGCAGATCACGTAAGGCGTGTGATATCCCTTGTGGATTGGTCAGAAGCAACCAATACCACAATGGGGGTAACTCTGCTGGATGCCAAGAAGGCATTCAACAGGGTTTCCTGGCCATATATGTGGGAGGTTTTAAGATTTAACGGGTTTGGCCCACTGATAAGGCAAGCTGTGAAGACACAATATATGACTTTGGAAGCCTGTATTCGAATTTCCGGCCAAGAGTCGGATTTGTTTCTAATTGTTCGAGGTACAAGGCAAGGATGCCAGTGCTCACCCTTATTATTCACTTTATATATTGATTTTCTTTTGAACAAGTTAAATGAGGCCAACGATATAGTACCAGTTCAACAGCAGCATATAGATTATAGAGCATTGGCTTATGCTGATAATATTGTTGTTGTTACTAGAGATATTGTCACCGCAATACCAGCAATAGATAAATTGGCGTTTCAGTTTGGGCAGGTCTCTGGGTATAAATAAATATTTCTAAAACGCAGGTGCTTTATATCGGTGGGGATCCTCCTGAAAATATAATTACTGTCCCAGAAGTTACTTATTTAGGAATTAAAATTTCATTGCCAGTTAGTAAAATTCCAGAGTTAAACATGAATCCTGTGCTCACTAAAGTGAACTCAACATTGAAGAGATTGGATCACCTACATGTCTCTTTATGGAAGATCAAACGTATTAAAAATGTTGGTATTACCTAAGTTTTTATACATGTTTAGAACAATCCCACTCGAATTTCCTGGTTTATGTTTTAAGCGGCTAGAGAGGATTAGCTCCAGATTTTTGTGGGAATATAGTAGGCAGAGAAGGGCCTATAAGAAGATGGTGCTGTCTAAGGAGATTGTGGTGGTTGGGGTATTCATGCTGTATTATTGGGCAGCGGTCCTGCAATTAATTAGTCCCCTGGTAATTGGGGACAGGGCCAACATTTTGCCATGTTGTAGTCCACCAATTTATGAATTTGGACTAGGGGACGAGGCTAGGGAATGTTTGGTCAAAATAATAGAGCCCAGTTATTTTAAGAAAACAAAATTTAAAATTCTTAAGGCTGCATATTCAGTTTGGAAACAGGTCAAGCGACAACTCATAATTTTTAAATTAAATGCATATACTCAATTTTTCGCTCCCGGGCTATTTCCAATTATCTTTCATGATCATGTATCAAACAGAAGGCGTTTAAAAGGAATTCACTACCTAGGGGATCTTTGTGATGACGGACAGGTGGTAGCATTTGGAGATCTACAAGTAAAATTCAGTTTGGCTAAACATACATTTTTTTAATATCTCCAAATCTGTAACTTTTTTAGCAAATTAGGCTCCGGATCCGCATATCAATGGAGAAAGATCCCGCTTATAGAAAGCATGATGGAAAAAACGCCCATCGGTCAATTCTATGTACAGTCAATAGAAACACTTCCAGATGATGTAGAGGTATGCCAAGGGAAATGGGTAATGAAGCTGGGGCAAGAGGGTGTCAATGTTATTGACTCCTTAGGCTTGCAAATCAAGTTCTGATGACTGGGAGGATGCGCACTCAGCATTAAATGGCTATATATGATATGTATTATACCCCAAGCAAGATCTCAAAATAGGGGACATCTTCTGGGACTAAATGAAATAGATGTGGTTTATATGCTGCAAATGTTGTTCATATGTTTTTTCAATGTCCCAAATTAGGGGAATTATTCTGTTCAATACAGCGATTTTTAGGAGTATTATTAGGATCTCCCGTATGTATTACAGGGGAATTGGTTCGGATCGGGGTTAGCACGGACATCCAGGCACAGACAAGATCAGGTGCGATGGTATCTTTTTTTATTTATCCGTATGGCGGTGGTACGGGCCTGAATTACCAAGGATTGGATTAGTCCTGACCCGCCGACATTCTCGTGCTGACGGTCGAGATTATTAGCCATGTATAATTTAGAATTAGCAATATATAAGACCAAGGGGAGGAGGAAGAGTGCAATTGGTGCTAAGATCTGGTCCGCTATTACTGACTGGATCTAAGTGGTAGTAGGGGTTGGCTTAAGGCTGCAATGATGTTGGTTAGAATGTTATCTACCATCTCTGTCTCGTGCTTGCTTTGATCTTTTATTGTTTCTTTAATTTTTCTTGTCCTCTGCTTCTTTCTTTTTTCTTTTAGCTGATCAGCATGTTCGTTTTGGTGTTTTTTTCAAACTGAACAGTACACTTCTTGCATAAAAAAAAATAAAAAAAATATTGAATTGAATGGGAATGGGATAAAAGCAACATATATATATATATATATGTATGTGTATATATGTATATGTATATGTATATGTATATATATATATATATATATATATATATATATATATATTACTCCCACACCAAACTTCCAATAAAAGACGGCGCTGACTCCGTGAATCTGAATCCAAACGATTTATTAAGTACTCAGTTGCTGCTTAGACGCGTTTCAGCGGCTTGCTCCCGCCTTGTTCACTACATCTGCATAACATTATGTCAGGCTCTATATACACACCTAGTTGACCTCATGAGTTAATTGCCTTACAGGTTTAGACTAGCGGTTGCTATGGTTACAAGTTTAAAGCACTCACGGACGGACATAGAAGAGTTCATTACTTGCACATTACATTATCATGGCAGTCTTTTCACACTTTTTCCTGAAAGTTAAAATACACAAAAATTACCGTCTTTCGGATTTGTCCCTAATATGCTGAATGTTATGTATCACATACGCATATTGACAACTGTGACACCCTAGTGAATTAAAAATACATTGCCACTATTTACACAAGTCAAACTCTGTGCGTGTATTTCTCTTCATAGCTCAAAGTCGTGTGCGCTTGGTGCTGCTGAGATTGGCCAACAAGTTGCAGCTTACCTTTCTTTCTCTTGCTGACGGGAATGTGGAGGCAAATGGCGCGGCTGTCTATTTCGAGAATCTGTTAACACGTAAGTGTTTAACCGCTAGAAGTTATGCATAGTCAGTGCTGCTTCTCTTCTGTAATGTTATGATGTCTCGTGTGCATGTGCATTGTACGGGGACATTCAATGCCAAATTCACGATTTAAAACATTCACATTGCCGGCGCCACAGACACAGTTATACACCCAGAATCCTAGGCTTGGTGCTGTATGTGTATAACCTCGCACGAGCCTACCCTTCTTCCCTCATAGGTATTTGCTCGCCCAGGCCCACTGCGCATGGACTAATCTTCTCCAAGTGGAGCTAGTGTCTTACGACTTGTGTACAACGTGTTTAAGTGAGTGGTGAGAAGGTGAACACGAACGTGAAGTGAAGTGGTGAATATTGGAAAAAGTGAATGTGGTGTCCTTATTTACATGTGATCAATGGTATTGTAATTTTAAGTAGGTGAACCGCAGATGTTAAAAATGATACTCGGGAAAGAGACAGTACAGACTGGATTACAGGTGTACATTCAGGGCTTCATCCGCATTCAAGCAGAAAGGAATTTTGGAGTTCAGGAGGATTATGTATCTGGACTCCAGGCGGCGTAAAGCCAGTTTACGATTTCCTCCTCTTATGTTTCTGGGTATGCTATCAATGACATAGTATGTTAGGTTCTGGGCATTCCCCGCATGTAGCTGGTTGATGTGCCTCGCTACAGGGTATGTTGGGTCATTGTTAGCAATTGCCCGCAAGTGCTGCAAGATTCTTACATGTGCTGGATGAATAGTTGACCCCACGTATCTTTTGCCGCACACGCATCCCAACACGTATACCGCATATTCCGTTTTGCACAAAAAATATGCCCTGATGGTGTATGGCTTCTGTCTGAAGGGTACATCAACAGTGGTGGTGTTTATGCCATGGTTATAGGCCTTGCATTTGCTGCATTTTTTTAAGCCTTTCTGGGATTGTAGCCAATTGTTTGGTTTCTTTATGGCAGGGGCATTACAGACTAGCTCGCTGCACATCGATTTGGCTTTCCTAAATTATACTAGTGGTGTTCTCCCCACTGCCTGGCCTATGGATATGTTGTTTATATGTTTTTTCAATGTCCCAAATTAGGGGAATTATTCTGTTCAATACAGCGATTTTTAGGAGTATTATTAGGATCTCCCGTCTGTATTACAGGGGAATTGGTTTGGATCGGGGTTAGCACGGACATCCAGGCACAGACAAGATCAGGTGCAATGGTATCTTTTTTTATTTCTCTGTATGGCGGTGGTACGGGTCTGTATTACCAAGGATTGGATTAGCCCTGACCCGCCGACATTCTCGTGCTGGCGGTCGAGATTATTAGCCATGCATAATTTAGAATTAGCAATATATAAGACCAAGGGGAGGAGGAAGAGTGCAATTGGTGCTAAGATCTGGTCCGCTATTAATGACTGGATCTAAGTGGCAGTAGGGGTTGGCTTAAGGATGCAATGATGTTGGTTAGAATGTTATCTACCATCTCTGCCTCGTGCTTGCTTTGATCTTTTATTGTTTCTTTAATTTTGCTTGTCCTCTGCTTCTTTGTTTTTTCTTTTAGCTGATCAGCATGTTCGTTTTGGTGTTTTTTGTAAAACTGAAGAGTACACTTCTTGCATAAAAAATAAAAAAAAGAAATATTGAATTGAATGGGAATGGGATAAAAGCAACATACATATATATATATATATATATATATATATATATATATATATATATATATATATATATATATATATATATATATATATATATATATATATATATATATATATATATATATATATATATATATATATCTATATATATTCAGTCACTTGAGCAGAGGATTAGTTTCCGGGATCCATATCCCATAGTCAGGTGGCGTGTTACGCTCGGCCAATCCCACCGCCGAGTTAAGTCAATATCCAAGAAAACTGCTGTGAAAAGCAAAAACACGCACTCGGAAAGGTGCAGCTGGTAGTAGTTTATTCACGAGGTAACGCTACGCGTTTCAGCACAAGGGTGCCTTGATCACACATTACCAACAAAGACCCCAAATACCCCATTGCAAGACATTTCCAAACCGCACATCAATCAAACAATGACCTACTAAGATACTTTGCAATTGAACAGGTCAATGTTGGCAAGCGGGGTGGGAATCGTGAACTTGCCCTCAGAAAAAGAGAATCCAAATGGATATTAGAACTCGAGACCAAATTCCCTGGGGGGCACAACTTGGATGAGGAGCTCGCAACCCATCTTCACATGGAGTAACTGTACCTGTCTTGTTACTATACAACCTATGGGTTGGACCCTTGTAACATTAATTGTGTCCTTGTATATGATAATGTAATCTGAATGTTCATGCATATTAATTGTTGATAATGTTCAACTATGTTTTTAATCTATTTTAACCCACTGTCCTTGTTACCTTATTTTGCTAGGAGCCAGCTGGGGGCACATCACTCCTTAGAAAACCTGAGCACTGCACTGACCCTCACATGTCTGAACTGAATAGAAGACTGTCACCTCACCACGATAAGCTAAGAAACACACCATCACTTTTGTTATTTTTTTCCCCCTTTTTGATCCCTTGGATCTAGATGCACTCTGTTTACCTTGATGGAACACTTTGGTTGGAAGCGATATTGACCACTATATGGGAGGATAGATATCCCAGAGACTATAGACTCAGCCTTATTACTTTTTTATTTAAATCTGATCTTCTCGGGCACTAGACCGAGTGAAATTTGCTTTTTGAAAATATGGCCTGGTAACGCTTTGACACAGCTTCTAGTCACAAGCCAATTCGTAGGACATGCAATTACCCTATTGGCACCCTGGTTTAGGACTTGCAACACGCAATTTGATTTATGCGTTATCCGTATATCCTAACATTGGTGCAGATGAAAACTTTTTTACGAGTGTGCCAGACGTTCTACTGCTGCCTGATCTGACAATGATTTATATAGCAATTGCTGGGTCTGCGGCTAGACAGTATCATAAGTGGGTTAGAAGTCACCTACATATGTAATTTACCCGGATGGCAATATATGATTGAAATGTTCTTTAAATATTGTTTGCAGTACTTGTATGTTTTGTGGCAGACAGCGTTTATTTAACTCGCACCACTCGTTTATTTAATTTAGATGTCTTGGGCTTCTGACGTATACACTGTGTCTCATATGCCGTTTTAACGTGAAATCAGGATATATGTGTGAATAACTTGGGATTTAGGGTTTAATTACCTTCACAACTTCCCTCAATCTTTAAGGGATTTGGATGGGCTGTCCAGGATTACGCTCAGAATATAAAATGTAAATATGACTATTGCAGGCGTATGGCATACCCATTATAATGTTATACCAGGTACAATAAGCTTGAGTACTATTGATTTTGAACTTGTCTTTGCAATGGTAATGAGTCTATGTCTCTCACTGCACATTAAGTGCAATTATCATTCCACTGTTTATATCTCTATGAAGTAATAGACATGTAATGTGAAATGACTAGTTACTAATGGCCGACGCAATTCTTACAATGTAAGTGTCCTTCTCCTATGTTTACTAAACATGGTGGTCAATTGTGTTTGTACATAAGTCGTTCTTGATTGGTTTATGGTTAACGTGTGATCAAGGCACCCTTGTGCTGAAACGCGTAGCGTTACCTCGTGAATAAACTACTACTAGCTGCACCTTTCCGAGTGCGTGTTTTTGCTTATCACAGCAGTTTTCTTGGATATATATATATATATATATATATATATTTATATATATATATACACACATATATATATATATATATATATTTATATATATATATATATATGTATGTGTATATATGTACGTGTATATGTATGTATGTGTATATATATATATATATATATATATATATATATATATATATATATATATATATATATATATATATATATATATATATATATATATATCGGAGTTCAGTCCTCAGAACACCTCGTGCAGCAGCACAATCCCAAAAATCAGCATCTCAGAGGCAAGTTTTCTTTTTCACTTCTTGTATCTTTTAATATGCAAACTACAATTTGTTCTACAACGACACACAATAATTTAAAAAAAAAAATTTCTCTGAGTGACGCGTTTCCTTTAACTCCTTCCATGTAATATATATATGCTTTTGTCAATGCAGTGGCATACTCCTGAGACATTTAAAATACCGGTGAAATGCATGACTGGATGGTGAAAATGGTCTTGCGCTGCTTAGCCCTGATCACGAGTAGGTTGTGCGCTAAGCCCTTTTTCCAAACATATCGGCACTACTAGAATCGTGGCCACTAGTGTACTCCAACTTCTCATTTTCCCCAGGTACATTTCAGCAGATTAAAAATCTGCTGAAATAAACAAGTGGAAAATGGCAACTGATTACCGATACATGAGGAATTTAGACACAGATGCCCACACGCAGCAAGATGGCCGCTGACAGACTGTAGGGAGAGGACGTGTTCTCCCTTCTCTCCCTGAGGCCGTTTACCGAGTGAAAGGTGATGCGGGTTCGATAACCCTGCGGACAGCGTTTTTTACAAGCATTTGATGCATGAGAGAGGAAAAGAAGATATGGTACACAGTTCGAAGGTTATTTCCTCAACCTTATCCGTAACGGAATACAGGCTGTATGCAAAGGCTCTAACCTCCCGAACGGTGGGATCAGCGCTGGCGTGGACATTGGCTCACACTAGTCAGCTGATGGTGAAGGTTTCTGTTTGGAGGCAACAGCGTTACCAGAGGGCGGTAGACGCCGCATCCAGTTTGTGGCGATTGATGGCTCCGAAGACCGCTAAGAGCCTGAGGGAAGAGAAAAAGAGAAAGCTGCCTGGAGCGAGTCGGATGCTCCGGCAGCTAATCTTCGAGCAAAGAAGCTGCTGCGGACGCAGGAAGAGCGTGAGGAATTGCGTGCTGCCGAACAGGGGAAGAGCGCCGGCAGGAATAATGAAACTGACAACACGATGGGGGAAAAAAAGAAGAAGGAGAAGAGCAAGGCGGCATCCACTAAAAAAGGAAAACCTTCAGAGCAGGCAAATATGAGGCAGCCTTCAGTATATGAGGTGTTCCTACCTGCTGTCACTGCTACTTTACGTGGGATATCAGCTGCCGAGTCATCCCTAGTAGACCCTGCTGTGAGTGTATCAAGCGGCGGTGCTCCCGCAGCTCAGCATTTGGTTCAAGACGGGCTCACAACAACGGATCCACAAATGGAAGGCTTCAAAGCAAACGTTGAGGTAACTGGTGTTGTGATTGAGCAAAGGGCGGGTCATGTGGCTGCTGAGCTGTTAGGAGGGGTAACGATACAGAAGCAGGAGCATGCGGAGGATGTAGAACAAGGGAAAGTCAGGAGAGAGACTGACGCTCGAGTGGAGCAAATGAATAATATAACTTGTGTTGAAGAAGTGTTGGCCCAACAGGAAAATGAAAAGGAAAAGGAAGCGGCAGTTAATGTTGGCAGTGATAGCCGCCAGGCTGAGGAAAGTACTTTGTCTACAGGCGCTGATAAGATCTCTGCGTTAACAGAGGTATTGTCAGAGGTATTAATAGAGGGACATAGAGCTGATATCCCGGATGAAGTAACCACTCGAAACCTGGTAGTTATTGAAGGAGAGACGAACTTCGGACTTAATATGATCAGTTCGGTGACAGTAGGGAATAATATGGCTACTACAATTACTGATGGCTCACTGGTAATACCAGGTTCTCCAGCTGATGAATGTTTTTTTTTCTGTAAATGAGGGAGAGGGCGAGGAGGACGAGGATGAGGTGGTGGTTGGAGAGGGGGAGGGGGAGTCAGAGGACTCTTCTAGCGCTGAGGAGACGGAGAGTGACCAAACAATGTCGGGGTTAGTAACAGAAACAGTAGCCACATCAGAGTCTGGAGAGGCTTCAGCTCAAGAGTTATCTGCAAAGCGTAAATCTAAAATTTTGACCAAAAAACGAAGGAAATCAAAAGGCATTGTGAGTCCTATAACTATCGACTTCGCAAAGAGACTTGACTGGGATTACTCGGGCACGTCACAGATGTACCAAGAGACTGTTGGGGGGTCAGCAGATAAAAATATTGCACTTTAGGGATATTTGAGCAAAGTATGGAACAAAGATCTAGACAGAGCCAAAGCCAAAACCAGAGTCAGAGTCAAAGTCAATCCCAGGGGCAAACATCACCAAAAGGGTTTGAAATTATGTTTTCAATGTTGAAGCAAATACAAACTGAGGCGAGAGTGGAAAGTCGTAGAGCCAGGCAGGAAAGTAAAAAGATACAAGGATCTCTCCGTAAAGTAAATAAATTATATGCAGATCTGGCAGGGAGAGTCACGGAGGTAGAAGAAAGAACTGGGGTGTTGGAAGACGAAATGAAGGGTTGGAAGGAATTCAGACAGGAGCAAGAGAAGACTACCACCGATATGTTATGGAAGTTGGAAGATTTTGAGAACAGGCAACGCAGAAACAACATTAGACTTTTGGGTATTGCGGAAGGTAGAGAGGGGCAAGATGTGAGATCCTATGGTATAGAGCTTCTCAAGGGTGCACTTCCCGACATAAAAGGTTGGGATTGGGAGTCAGAGATTCAGCGTGCACATAGATTCCCATTCACACAGAGAAAGGGGGATGTCTCAAACAAGCCTAGAGCAATACTTATATATGTTGGAAATTACTTGTTGAGAGAGGAGATAATGGCGAAGGCGAAACCACAGGCTAAGTGTAGATACAAAGATGTCGAGTTCTTTGCTAGGCCTGACTTCTGCCATACAACGGTAGAACGGAGGTGGAGATTGCGGGAATTGATATCACCATTTCAAAAAATGGGATGCGAGGCATACTTGATGTTTCCTAGCAGACTGAAAGTGGTAAGGGATGGTCAGTTTAAAATTTTTTACTCTGAAATTAAAGCATATGAGTTTCTGACATGGCTAAAAGAGAATAACCCACAGTCTCAGTCACAGGATGATAGAGAACGAGCAGTAGCTTTGGTTGCCAAAGGAAAATAGAAGTCAGAATATATATATGTATAAAAACAGATAAGAACTACAAAGAATAGAGTAAGGTATTGTATGAAACTTGTATATATATATGTTATAGGATGGTATCACCTTGTTTGTATAGGTTGTTAATAAGAAAGGGGGAGGGGGGCACGGTGGTCCCGCACAGTCACAGCTGTCACATATAGGTCTTATGGACCTATTTGCCTGTAGGGGGGGTGGGACAGTCAGGGTGGGGACTCATGGGGGGGAAAAGGGGGGGGGTGAGGAACAACAAAAAAAGTTGGTATTATCGCAGAGGGAAGAAGGAAGCAACCTGGAACATAAGGATCAGTAAAATAGAGAAAATATATGAGTTGTATATGGCTGTTAGTCCACTATGTATAAGTAATGAGCTGTGCATTTGTATAATTAATGATGACTTACCTGAAAATCCAGGATGAATACTCGAATAATGACGTGGAATGTCTGCGGACTAAATGATAAATTAAAGAGGCAGAAGGTTGCTATTTTGATTAAAAGTCTTAGACTAGATTTTCTAATAATGCAAGAGACACACATACAGGCGTCTGAAATTCAACTACTTGATCAACTAGGTCTTACTGTGATAGCGTATTCTAGACAGGGGGCTAGGAATAGGGGGGTGGCTGTAATGGCAAGACAAAGAGATATCACTACTAGGAAAAAATGGGAGGATGCCTGGGGGAGATGGGCTTTAATAGAATGTCTGGTAGGAGAACAATGGGTAACCCTTGGCTCTATCTATGGGTCTACTGGAGATGATGCGGAAATCTTTGAACAGATTGATATTGAGCTGGCGACCTGGGCCCCATATGTAGTAATAGGAGGGGATTTTAATATTAATGGTGCAGGTGGATTGGGTTTGGGGTTAGGACCTCCACTTAAATATAAAGGAAGGAAGAAAAGAGTGTTTCAAGCAGTTTTCTCCTTAGCTAGGAATAATGGGCTACTGGATGTCTGGGATACTCTTAAGTCAGGAGAAGATGGGTATACGTATTATTCAGCACCACACAGAGTAAGTGCAAGACTAGACTATTTTTTAATTAGCAGTCAAGGCATCGATGGTGCATGTATTGAGAGACTACCAAGACTACTGGTGGATCATAATCCTTTAATTGTTACCTTAAAGGGATTGGTATTGGCAAGGGGGGTCTCAGTGTGGACCTTTGAAAGAGCACTGCTGGAAGACGAGGCATATATCCAACATATGAAGAGCTGGATAACTGAATTCATGACAATAAATAGAGATACAGCATCTGTAGGGACGGTATGGGACTGTTTTAAGGCAGGGGTGAGGGGAGAGACTATTAGTTTTGGAGTTAGGAGAAGGAAACAGGAGAAAGAGAGAAGTGATGCCTTAAAGAGGGAAATACTCTTAGCTGAGGAAGAAGTAAGTAATAGCTCAGATCCTTCTAACAGTAATGGAGGTGCACTAGATCCTGCATGTATGAAGCTAGCAAAACTGCGAATGGAAGCAGAAGAATATATAGCAGCGAAGGCAGAAAAACAATATGTGGTTAATAGAGAAAATTGTTATGAGATGAGTGAACAAGTTGGTAAAATGCTAGCAATCAGAGCAAGGCAAAAAGTATCACTTGGAGAGATAAAAGCAATAAAAGATAGTTCAGGAGAAGTTGTAACAAGTGTGCAACAAATCAGAGAAGTTTTTAGGAAGTTCTATACGAATTTATATCACAAAAACGATGTAAAAGATCCTGAAGAGATAGCGGATTATTTGAATTATTATGAAGGGGCTGAGCTGGATGAAACAGAGAAAAGGAGGATAGACAACCCATTAGATCAAGAGGAGATAAGAGGTGCTTTGAAGAATCTTCCATCTGGGAAAGCGGCCGGGCCAGATAAGATCCCGCTAGAGTTCTATAAGGTGTTCTGGGAGGAGATAGGGGAAGATATGGTACGCACTATGAAACAAGCCCAGCTGGGAATGTCAATACCAAACAATACCAAACTCTTGGTCCGGGGCAGAAATAGTTGTTATTTTAAAGAAAGGAAAGATACCTATAGATCCGGGATCGTATAGACCAATCACGCTTATGAACACTGACACAAAGATCTATTCAAAAGCACTGGCAATAAGATTCGCCAGCGTAATAACACCATTAGTCACTATCAGTCAACACGGATTTATACCTGGACGAGGAACTACGCACCACACACGAAAATTAATAACCCTTGCCATGCTCACAGCTTGATTTTCTATGTATGTATGTGACTTTTATGGCCAAATTGGCCGAAATAAAGTAATAAAGTAAGTAATAACCCTTATGGATGAAATGGAGGTTACTGGGGAACCATTTTCGGTCTTATTGTTAGATGCTGAGAAAGCATTCGACCGTGTATCTTGGGTATATTTGTGGAGTGTTCTAGAAAGAATGGGGTTTGGAAATGGTTTCCTCACAGCAATAAAGACTTTGTATAGAGACCCAGTAGCTACGATTAGAATAAATTCGGGAACAACTGAACAAGTGAAAATTAATAGGGGTACTAGGCAGGGATGCCCGTGTTCCCCGCTACTTTTTGCAATATACTTAGATCCATTAATACGCAGAATGGAAGAAAATGAGAGTATACCTCAAGTTGTCACACCTAGGGGGGATTGCAAGATACTTGCTTATGCCGATGACGTGGCTGTCGTAACACCAATACCCACAGAGGCTATTAGACATGTGGAGCTGGAGGCCATAAAATTTGGAAAAGTGTCAGGATATTCCTTGAATACTGGGAAAACACAAATTATAAAAAATAGCAAGGCTGTATGCCAGGACCCACGAGTGGTACAGACAGGAACTTATCTGGGCATAACTATAACTGCAGAGTTAGAAAAAGTAGTAGGGTTAAATATAGACCCCATTATACGAAAGGTGGGGAAAGATTTAGACAGACTTAATATTTTACACCTTACAATAGTTGGCAGAGTAAACATCATAAAAATGCTAATATTGCCGAAATTTTTATATTTGTTTAGGACAATCCCGTTATGGTTTGACAACCTTTGGTTTAAATGGAAGGAATGATTAATAGATTTATCTGGTCTAAAGGTAAAACTAGGAGAGCAGCAAGATATATGGTACTCCCACGGGAGAGAGGAGGATGGGCACTACCGGATCTGAAATTTTACTATTGGGCTGCAGCCTTACAATATATGGTCGGATTAATAGGTGGAGCAGAAGTGGAAGGAGAAGATGATCTGGGTTTACTAGCGATATATGGTATATTGATGGGAGAAGAAGTTAAAAATATATTTTTGAAACATTTTGGCACAGCTTATTTTAAAAGAACACGATTTAAGACTATTTTGGGTGCACACAATATTTGGAAGGTCTTTACTAAGAAATTTGGACTGGGGAAAATTAATAGATATACGAGAATAAAAGATAATACAGTATTTCCTGAAGATATATTTTCTGATTTAGTGTATATAGAATGGTACCGGAAGGGGATAACAAAAGTGGGGGATCTGATGGCCCCACAGGGGATGAAACAATTTGCAAAATTACAGGAGAAATATGATTTGGAAACAAGGCACTTTTTCAAATATTTACAAGTAAGTAGTTTTTTGCAAAATAAAAGGGGGGGACTGAGAGGATTTGAGAAAAATTGTATACTAGAGGCAATACATAATGGAGTAGATTGTACAATCAAAAGGTTTTATGCAGAGCTAATTGAATCAAAACCGGACGATATGGTTAAGTGGGGGGAAAGCTAGTCGGCGAAGCTGGATATAGAGCAGGAATGTTTTAGTATATCAGTAGAATTAGGAAAGAACATCTTGTGCTCTGCGTCTTTGCAGGCTCAGCATTATAAAACCATTTATCGGTTGTACTACACTCCAGCAAAACTTGCACAATGGGGGGCGACTACCGGCATGATTTGCCCTAGATGTAGAAGTCTAGAGGCAGATGTGATCCATATTTTTGCAACATGCCCATGCCTATCGACAATATTGAACAAAATAGAAACGTTTCTTCAAAGGGCATTGAAATTAACTATCAATTTAACACCTGCGATTGTATTATTGGGTGTAGATTTGGGCAATGAGTATGGAGAGGGTAACTATTTTATCTTTGTTGCTATGGCAGTCTTTAGATTATGTATTGCCTCAGCCTGGCTAGAACAGTCTGCACCAGTATTTCAGCAATGGTTAGCTAAGGTTTTAAGTATATATAATTTGGAAAAAGCAATATATTCAAGAAGAGGAAAGAATGGGAGGAAGCTAGGATTGAAAATATGGGCGCCAATAACGAAATGGAAGGAAGAAACATAATGTATATAATGTATAAAAGGCTGTAAAGATTACTGGGATATAAGGGAGTGTCATTAGCATTAATAAGAAATAAAGTGATGTATGATTTGTTTATATGTAAATAGTAGAAGTATAATGTATATATTGTATTTGTGTTAAATATGGTTTGTGAAAATACTAAGGTAGGAGGGAGGAGTTTCAGGTGGTATATAAGTAATAATGTGTCATATGCTGTTTATACTTTAAGATTATATATTGTTTCTACATTTTCAGGGTGGAAATATGATTGAATTGATTTAGTAAACTGTTCCTCACCCCATCCCGGCTAAGGGGGGGGGGAAATAAATTGTAAAAAGCTGTTAATAAAAAGAATTTAAAAAAAAAAAGAGAATTGCATTCGCAAACGGTGCGAAACGCAATTTTCGGCCGTTTGGGAATGCAATTCTCAAATTTGGGATGCATCATGCTTTTCGCAATTTTAGGAATTGCAACCATGTTGCGATTTCTAAAATTGCGATTGCATTTAAGAAATCGCAATTTGAGATTTCTTAAATGCAATGCATGAACATTTTTAATTTGCGAATTCGCAAATAGGAAGGGGTGAATTAGCATGAAGTTGACCTTCATGCTAATTTGCGAAAACTTTAAAAAATGCACAAAAATGCATTTTTGAAAGTTTCATGTTACACACACACATGTCCTTGGGACATGTGTGTGTGAAACTTGCACTTAAAGTTTCATTTCAGGGGTGCATGGGGGTTCCTTTGGACCACCCTCTGCAACCTTGATAATGCATTCACAAATTGCGATTCGCAAAAGGCTAAGCGCAATTTGTTAATGCCTTCCCATTCATTCCTATGGGCCTCTTGGCCCATAGGAATCAATGGGAAGGGATTCCTTAATTGCGATTCGCAAACTGTGAATCGCAATTAAGGAATTTTTAGAAATCGCAAAAAAAAATGCGATTTTTGATGCATAGCAATTTGCGATTTCTTAATTGCGATTCCTTAATTTTCGCAATTAAGAAATCGCAAATGCTAACTTTGATGCATGTGGCCGAGAATGTGTAAAACCCTTTGATACATCAGGCTGCAAATGTCTTATTTTGTGACTCAAAAACAAGGACTATAAAGCATTTTCCGCATGCAATAAATACATAACCCCGAGTTGTTGGTATTCACTGGGTGTGGTAAGCAGCTCATCTCCATCGTTAAATGGGTTTCAGACCCTACAGAGGTAATTTGCGAGGCAGCAGGTAAGTTACAGAGCGTGAACGTTGTTACCCTTAGTGTTAGACAATCTGAGAATTAATAAAACTCCCTGAGTAAATGTGTGCGCCTCTGTTTCCCAGCTTCTTATTTGCAGCACTAAAACAGAAAGAATGGGATGCATTTCCAAGGTTTGCTTAATGTAGAGAAACATTATAATTAAACCAGGCGTGTGATGTTTATTCTGTCAGATGTTAAATGGCCTCGCTGCACGGGTTTCCCAATTCCACTGAGAGACACCCACCTATTTGTTACATGTGTGTTTCTTATAGATTATATTTCCTAGTGACTTATTTCCAAGCCCAGTTAGTTACTGCAACGATTGGTTCTTTTAATTAGTTTTTTTTCAGTTGTACAATATTTCTTATAGTTGGTTTCTAGAACAAATTAGGCTCCTGTAATAATTCATTCATAAGGCAAAGGCGCAGCGTTTTTCCCTAATAGAGCTACATTAGATTGACTTTATTGAATGGATAAGAAATGAGCCCACGGAGATGCATTAGCAGGCATAATTTAAAAATAATCTTACTTCCCTAAAGGCACATTTGTTTTACGCTGTCACTTTCTATTGAGTAGAAACAACGTTTTGATCAGGTGCTCTAACATAACTGTGATACTGAGAGAGACCTTTCTAAACTCTCTCTGTGATCTTTACCCAAGTATGAAATTGATAAAAGATCAGCCTAACATGGATCCTGAGTGTAGCCTTTCTCGCGGATTGCAGTCTTTTTGGACCGGAAGGAGCCGCAAAGCGCTACCTTCATAGTGGTGGAAGGCTACC
The DNA here is from genome assembly GCF_964263255.1 of Lissotriton vulgaris. Classification (NCBI taxonomy): domain Eukaryota; kingdom Metazoa; phylum Chordata; class Amphibia; order Caudata; family Salamandridae; genus Lissotriton; species Lissotriton vulgaris. Next base: position 1,494,418,018 of record NC_141685.1, read on the forward strand.
GCCCTCACCAGGAGTTAAGCAGCACAGGTGTGGTGGTGGCAGCATACCATGCACTAATCAGTAGTAGTGAACAGGGCACTTTTACCCTATGTTCCTGGAGTGGGGCCTAAAAGGGATCACTCATCCTTTAAAAATCCAGCTGTTGTGTGCTTTACTCACTCTTGCCTAAATTAGGCAGATGTGGAGTGCTGCATAGCGAAGGAGTAGTCACTCTGCGTGGATGAATGTGTGCCTGGGGAGTGTACAGTACAGGAATAGAGCAGTACTGTGTAGTACATGTGAGATTGTTGCATGTGTTGAGTGCATGTATGCCTGTGAGGAATTCATGACATGAAAGATGTAGTGCTGTGCAGTGCATGCGCAATGAGAGCATGTACTTGGTTTATGTGTACTTGCGTGAAGTATAAGTTATGAAGGGTGAAGTGTTGTGCAGCGCGCACATGGTGTGTGTGTGTGCTGTCAGTGTGTGTGCTTTATAAAAAAGCACACAGTTGAATATAAAAAAAGTTTCAGCACTGGACAGTGCACGGTGGCGGAGAGTGTGTCATGAATGCAAGGGGATCTCTAATCCTCTTTGAAGGTGCAGACGGGTGCTGCCTGCACAGTGAATCATGAAAGCATCCCCCTAGGGGAGACATCCCCTTAGTGCACAGCTTTTTTCTCCAGATGAGAGGAGTGATTCCATTCAAAACGCTTTAAACCATATGTAATCAGTCAATTGAATTTATTCTTCCTTCTTCATAAATTCTTTACTGGGCAAGTGAACTTCATGTTAGTTCCACAAAACACTAATTTATTTTGTATTAGTTTGCATACAGGTTGGGGTATCCCAAATGGTCAGTCCCAATGCATTTCGGGCTCAATGGGCCCTTCGTCAGGAGAATTGTTCAAGCTCTGTAAGAGTGAGGGTGAAGCACAAAAAATGGCTGGTTTACCATCACTGGATTAACCAGAAATATATGTTAGTAGCTGTGTTGGAGGTAGTGCAAAGTGCCAACATGCACAACATAACTAACTTTATCCAACATGTGTGGTGAAAATGGTAGAACTAGGGTAAAAGTAAAGTTGTCCAAAACTGGTGTGGTAAAGTGCAAGATGATATTGCTATAAACGTAATGGAAGTGACTGGTAGACATGCTGTTGTGACTCGAGTTGAGAACTAGTGACTTCTACCAAAACGTCTCCGTGCTGGCAGTAGGCAGTAAACAATAAATAAAGGAAGTACTATACAGAGAAGAGAGAGCATGATGAATGCATAAGATGCGGTCAATGTAGTGGAAGTGAGGTCATAGATCAAAACCGCTGTTCTGAAAAGCACACACAAGTGTGTGTAGTGCCACATGCAAGTTTAAATTCACTATAAAAAATGCAGTAAAACGCAAGTACATGAGAAATAGACATTGTTGAAACCTACAGCAAGAAATATAGGCGTGCTGTGTGGTAATTAACAAAGAAACTGTGGAGTTCTGCAAATCCGTACCGTCACATGTAAATGTATAAATTCAGACCCAAGCGTTTGTAGTGCTTCGTTAACGGAAAGAAGTATATGTTTATAACAGTGGAACGCAAGTGCTATTAAAATGATGACAATTAAACATGCACACCGAAACGAGCGTGATGTGTGCTAAAGAGTTATGTCCTCTAATGTAAATAAAGAAACGCAGCATTCCGGAATAGGTCTGAGGTGCCACATGTAGAAGGAAAGTAAAGACTTGTGCATACCTTATGATTAGTTACCCCGGATTTAATGAGGATCCATAGTCGAAAACAGAGTGCTCGGGGGAATGTGCCAAAATGTCTGGGGGAGGAGTCAAGATGGCGGGCTGAAGCCTCCAGGTGAAGGCTGCAACATGGAACTGCTCCGCTGCTACGCGGATACTATATGCTGAAATCTACTCAATTTGGCTGAATACGATAGCCGTTGAATGGAGAAGGTGCGCTGGGCTTAGCGGAGCCACTACAAAACTGTTACCGCAAATTCGCTTGTTGAACTGGGCTTTTTTATCTCACGGCCAGATCTAATGCTGCTAACTGTGCTTCGCCAGAGCAGGGGATTTCTACGCTCCTGGACTCTTGCCAGGGTTTGCTTCACTCGAACGCCGACGAGGCTGATCAGCGGGGCGGGTCTCGGATCCTGTTCACCTACCCTGCAGCTGTGTGCACGTCAGACGCCCGCCGCAATGTTAAAAATAGAGGATGTGACCGCCACCCTGGCGGTCACATCCTAATCGCATAGGAGGGGACTCCGCAGCCCATGCGGACGTCCCCTCCTCCTCAATGATTGCGGATGGACACAAGTCTGTCCGCGATCATAATCGGCCACTAAGTACCAGGACAGAAAACTACTGTCCCAGATGGGCTACCAAATGGTTGTTTGCTCTACACTAAATGCGACTATTAGAGGGGTCGCTATTTTAAAACAAAAAAGAAGTCGGCTTGAAACAACCAAAACAGCTTCAGACGCTCGGGGTAAGTGGGCAATTGCCCAGATACAATGCGATAACAAAAAATGTGTACTATGTATGTGTGATATATGGACCTAATATCGATGATCCCAAAGTATTTGAAGAATTAAGTATAGAGCTATTAGAATGGAAGGGAGAATGTATAATCACGGGTGATTTCAATTGTGTCATTAACTATAAAATTGACTCTACAGGGCAAGGTACCCAAAATAGGATGCACAAAGTCAGATCAGCAATACTAGAACTGGCAAGATTAAACAACCTGAAAGATATATGGCGTTCTAAATACCCTCTGATAGCAGGCTACACTTACTACTCTACGCCACATAGATCTTGCTCTAGAATAGACATGATATGGGCATCAGACCAGATAGTAGATAATAGCGAATTGGAAATATGCCCGAGAATTACATCAGATCATAACCCGCTGTTACTCGAATTTGTAATAAGAGACCAAAAGAAAGAAACAAGAAATTTTACATTCCCTAGGTACTTACTGGCTGAAGCTAGGTTTATAACATCGTTGAAAAAGCATATACAAGAGTTTATATTACTTAACGTTAATACTGCTAATATAAATACAGTATGGGATACTTGTAAATGTAGCATCAGGGGGTTTGCCCAGCAATATATATTGACATCAAATGCAGAGAACCGTCGATCTAGTAAGAAAATCACCTCTAACATATTACAAGTCGAACAACAACTTGCCGAAGCCACTCGCCACTCAAAAACTGATATTGACGAGATTAGAATAAAGCTGGCTGAATTACAATCTTGTATTAAAAAAACTTTAAGAGAAAGATATAGTGCAAAAATTCATAAATATAAACTAGCACAATATGAAGGTGGCGATCGCATAGGTAAAGTACTTGCATATAAGACTGCGGATAAAAAAGCTAGAACCAAAATCAAGGCAATAATAGGATTAGATCAAGGCATCTATGAACAAGAAGACCAAATCTTAAATCAGTTTGCTAATTATTACCAAAACCTATACACCCAAAACAGCATACCTACCAAAAATACAATAACACAATACCTCAATAAATATTTAGCAACACAAAGGGATCTAAATATAGAAGTCTTTCAACAATTAAACTTAAAAATAACACTAACTGAAATAAAAAGAGCAATCGACGCTTTACCGCTAGGAAAAGCAGTTGGTGAAGACTGTTTGCCTTAGGAGATATATAAAATCTGTGCTCAAGAACTATTACCACTTTTGGAAAATGTGATCAATTCTATACTCATATCTAAGAAAGCACCACCATCTTGGAAAATTGCTAAAATAATCTTCTTCCTCAAAAAAGGCAAACCCGAAAAAGAGTGCGGCTCTTACAGGCCAATCTCTTTGCTCAACTAAGACGTTAAGATTTTCTCTAAGATCTTAGCCAATCGCCTTGCTCCTATTATGCCTGATATGGTTAACTTACAACAACATGGCTTCGTGAAGGGGAGAGACACTACTGCTCAGCGCCAGGAAACCTCTGGTGTCAGTGCGCTTTACAAATGCAGCCTAACATTAACATAACATTAACATTATCTCTTGAACCTTTCTTAAATGCATTAAATGAGCAGGCTAACATCATTCTGGCATACCATGGCAGAAAAACCCTCAAATTAACAGCTTTCGCTGACGATATTGCAATTTATACAACAGATATAAATAAGGCAATGCCTGAGATAATTGGAGAAGCGACAAAATTTGGTAATGTATCTGGCTATAAATTAAATGTGAGTAAAACACAAATCATTGCTAATTACACCCCAGAAGAACCTATATATGATATATGCCAAAGTGCTATCTACTTAGGAATTAAATTAGCTGCTAATGTGGAGAACATGTTAAACATGAATTATGAAGCTTTACTCAAAGAAACTGCTTTAAGTCTAAAAAAATGGCATAAGATACCACTTAGTTTAATAGGACGACTCAATCTGATAAAAATGAAGATATTACCCAAAATACTTTACTTATTTAGGGCTATACCACTACAACCTAATAAACTTTTTTTTTTTAAACTAGATGGCATATGTAGCAGTTTCTTATGGGGGTATAAAAAAGCACGTAGGGCTATAAAGCTTCTGGAATTACCAATAGCAAAAGGTGGTCTCAATTTTCCTGATTTTAACTTGTACTTTCTAGCAACTTTTTTTCGCCGAATAAGGAGCTTAATGAAGAATGAAAATCCATTATTTTTCCATCATTACATGTTAGGGCCTGATAGTAAACAATTCTTATTTCGTGTACACGACCCGAACTATTTCAAACGTGTTAAATTTAAGACGGCTAAACATATTAAAAAAATCTGGGAAACATATTAAAAAAATCTGGGACCAAATCTTGTCCGTTGACAAAAGTTCATTTTTTAACGCCGAACTTAGACTCTGGAACAATCCAGGTCTTCCAGGTATCTTTTCTGATGGGACGGGAAACCGTTGGATTAGACATGGCATTAATACACTGGGAGACCTCTATGGATCAAATGGAATCTTAGATTTTGAAAGATTGAAATTAACAAATGGTCTAACAAATGATATGTGCTTTAAATACATGCAAATAAGAGACTTCTTTTTTTGCAAAATGAAAATAACTGAAATAACCCAATCGGATGTATTAGATTGTTTATACTCTGAAAAAACAAAATCATTAATAAGCTTGGGCTATCAACACCTAGCTAATGGCAAGGGCGATGATACGACCAAAATTGCAACCAAATGGTCTGGTAGACTTAACATGGATATTAATTCTACACAGGTTGCAGCGGCACTATCCCATTTAAACAGTATAGTACATTCTTCCAATCTTAGATTACAATCCTACAGAACAATTATACAACTTTACTATACCCCACAAAGAATATCTACTTGGAGACAGGGGAATTCAACAACAGATAAAATTAAATGTCCAAAATGTGACATATACGCAGCTGGATTAGAACACATGCTGTTTTCTTGTCCTAAATTATCTACATATTGGTATGGAATAATAGAAGTCCTAAAACATAAACAGATCAGAACTCCGGTGCTGTCTGCACACTTCGTCCTTTTAGACATACAAGAAACTAATTGTTCTAACAAGGACCTCATAACTATACTTTTTGCATGTGCAAGATTAGATATAGCTAGAACATGGATATCTAAGGATCCCCCTAATGTTTCAGAATGGTGTGCTTTGGTCAGCGAAATAAGAATCATGGAACTCACATTAGCAAAACATAGAGGCCCAAAAGCCTTTAAAAAAAAGGAAAAGATGTGGAAACACTTTTTTGAATCTTAAAAAATGGAATTCTTTACTTGTGACTATCTACTATTAGTTGGGCACTATATATAACTATCTAGAATGTACTCTATAAATTTCCCTTTTGTTTTCCCACTTCTCTGTTGCTCTTTTTTCAGTTAAAGATGTAATTCAAGCTAATATTGTGTTATACCACTGTTACATGAACCGATGTATGTTTCTTCTTTACTTATCTTGCAATAATAAACATATTTAAAACAACAAAAAAAAGAAAACAGAGTACTCGGTAGACGCCTGCATTTTAAAAGTGTGCTGACGAACCATGGCAAAAGTGGTAGAGATAGGAAGCAGACTCTTAAGAGTGTTAGAAAGCCAGAAATGACCGCCATCTTGAAATGTTCAAGACTAGAGAAGTCAGTTATTGAAGGTTATGGTCTGCAAGCATCAATGAGAAAAGAGCAAGTAATAAGAGGAATCAAGTGAGATAATACACTATTCAAATATGGAGACTGGATGAGGGGAAAACCAACAAACGTAATGATAACATGCCCTTTGACATTGCAGTAGTAAACAGAGAAATAAGGGTGGGAACAACATAGTAAATCAATAGCCAGACACATGAGCATTAATGGTTCAAACTATACAAATCAACTTAAGGTTGTGAATACCAATAAAATACAGAAGTGACATAAAAAGAGTCTGATGGCTAAGTATAGTGGCCAGTCAGAGAGTTGACTGGATCTTACAAATAGGCAGGAGAAAAGGACAGTATACAAGACTTTGGGCAGATGATCAATGACAGAAAAGAAAAAAGTTTGGAACAATATGAGAGGACAAAAGCAAGTGAAGACTATAGAGTAACATGTAAAGACTTTACGTAATTAGATAGAGGGAACTAGATCATATTATAAAAAGCAACTGTATTCCATCCGGTCGTTTAGTCCATTCAGGTGCAAAATGTCCAGCAATTTAATCAAAAATATTTCTCTCTGTAGAAGAAACTTGGTAGTGTTCATGCCCTCTCTGGGTGTAATGGATTGCAAAACCAAGAAGTGCAATTGCTCTCTATGTGGTTATGGGCCTGGAAGTGTGTAGCTACACACGATTTGTGGATGTGTGTCCGGTTATTGTTTTTATGTTCATTGATTCTCACTTTAATTTTTCATTCAGTTTTGCCTATGTAGGCCAAACCACATGGGCATTTGAGCATATAAATGACATTCATGCTGTCACATGTTGCTGTAGTTCATAGTTTAATAGTGTGGCCTCTTCGTGGATGGATGACGGAGTTACCTGAAATAACATTGCAATTATTGCTGTTGTGGCATGGTATGTTTCCCTTATGTTGTTTAAACTCTGCTGAAAGTTTTGCAGTAGAGATGTTGTCTTTAATGTTTTTACTCTTCTCATATGCAAACAGTGGTTGCTGTTAAATATGCCATTGAAATCAGGTTCAGTGTGTAGCATAGGCCAGTGCTAAAAAATGTGTTTATTGAGCGCTATAATGGAAGTGGAGAATTTAGATACCATAACCATGCATTCTCCTTTGTTAGATTTAGTGACAGATGTTAGAGGTTGTTCACGGGGCATTCATGTCACTCGTTGTTCTGCTTCTATAAGAAATTTGGGTGCATTCTTTCTGTCCTCGAATCTTTTTATCATGGTTTGTATGTTGTCAGACAGTTTGTCAGGCTCTGATAATATTCTTTTGACCCGGAGTAACTGAGAATATGGTAAATGACGTTTCAATGATGTCTGATGGAAACTGTTAAATTGTAATACGTTATTATGATCTGTAGACCTCCTGTACATATTATTTTCTAGTTTTTTCCCATTCCTTGAGATGTTGACATCCAGGTAAATAATGGAGCTCTTGCTCTACTCATGGGTGAATTGAATGCGTTCATCGATTGAGTTTCAGTGTTCAATAGCCAGGGTGAGTTCTCGTTCTGTGCCCTTCCATAGTAAAAAGATATCATCTACGTATCTTACGAAAAATATCAGGTGCTCAGTCCAGATGTTGTTGGTTAGTATATACGCAATCTCAAATGTATGCATAAAGAGATTCGCATAGCTTGGAGCTGCGCAATTGCCCTTAGATGTACCTGTGAGCTGTAAAAAGTACTCTTTTTCCAAGTGAAAGTAGCTGTGGTATAACTTGAAATTTATCAACTCCAATAGGAAGACTATCAAATCTTCATCCCAGTTGGTTCTCGCTATAAAGTATTCCAATGCTTCAGTTCCCTTCTTTGCTTCCACTCCGCCATGGTTTATATGGAGGAGGAACCGCCATGAAAACTACGGCAGAAAGGAAACTCGTAATATGCTTGGGTGGACTGAGGCAGGCTTGCCAAGCATATTGTGGCCTCAAGACTACCATGCCACCGCCAGGGATCTCTGGTGGTTGCAGAAGTGCAATGGCAGTCTGACTGCCCTAGTTGTAGTAGAGCAGTCAGAAGACCGCCAAGGCCCCACCATTATGAGTCTAGTGGTCCATGTACCACCAGCCTCATAATCTGGACCTTAGTGAAGTAGCATTCAGGTGATCAAGACAGTAAGGGGCAGATGTATCAAGGTCATTTTTAGTCGCAAATGCTGTGAATCGCAGAAAAACAGCGTTTGCTACTAAAAATACGCAATTTGGAATGTATGAAGCAAAATGCATAGCAAAATTAAGGAATCGCAAAATTTGCGATTCCTTAATTTTGCGTAAGCATTTAAGGAATCGCATATTGCGATTCCTTAAATGCTATGCATCAAGCATTTCAAATTAGCGATTTTCCCTTAAGAAATCGCAAATTACCACCAACTTGTAGTTGGTGGTAATTTGCAAATTCTTTTACAAATGCACTTTTTGGCATTTGTAAAGGTGCCATGTGGCGCTCATACATGCCCTTAGGGCATGTATGTGCACCATATGCGCACACGTAAATTTCAGGGGTGCAGCAGGGTGTCCTTAAGACACCCTTGCACCCTTGAAATTATTCTCAATTTGCGATTCGCAAATTGCGAATCGCAAATTGAGAATAACTTCCCTATCCTTCCTATGGGCTTCCTGGCCCATAGAAATGAATGGGAAAATATTCCTTAATTTCTATTAGCAATTTGCTAATCGCAATTAAGGAATTTTAAGAAATCGCTAAACAATGGCGATTTTCTACATACATCCCAAATTGCAATTCTTAAATAGCGATTCCTAAAAAATCACTATTTAAGAATAGCAAATGATGGTGATGATACATCTGCCCCTAGGTTTTTGCACTTAAAAGGTTTGTCTTCACTTACTGTGATGCGAAAGCTCTGATCGAGTCCAAGTAAGGATGTATTATCTCAGACGAACAATTAGATGTGCTTTGGACTGCTGACTCAAATATTGACTTTTTGAGGAAATCTTTTTTAACCACTCCCTGGTGAAAGAATAGAGTGAGGCAGCCTCAGTATTTTTTTTTAGATAAGATTTCCTTTGTTTTCATTGTAACAACATACCATAGAAATGTAGCTTCAATCTTGATGAATTAACCAAAAATGAGATTTTAGTCTTTATGGTGAGTGCTGGGAGCAAAAAATCAATTTTACTGGCACACCTGTCTACCTTACCTTTCTTCTGTACTCTACTTTTTGGAAGATTTCCACCTGCAAAAAGATTTGCTGTTAATAATTGCAATTGGCTACAGATTTAATGGTGCTTTTCATTATGGTTTAGGGGATTAGTTGGTTCTGCCACTGTATGTTTGCCGCTCTTCCAGTTTTTCCCTGTGACTTCTAGCAGCATAATCTGGTCAGACTGTTCTGCTCCTTCTGCACTGATAGAGTGGTGAGGCATGTGATGTGCAAAGTTGAGAGCATACAAGAATCAGTCTTCAAACACTGTCGCTTGGTGAAGAGAACAAAGACTTTCAAAGCAAAATAATTATTTGGGGGTGGGTGATATTTTGCTATTTTGAGCAAACATTAATGCAGGAATTCTATGCACCAAAAAAAACTATGAAGAACAGTACTAATGACAAATTTTATAATTATGTGACTGTAATGCAGCACTGAAAATTTGAAAATAGCCTTCCATCAAAAACAAGGACTCGATTGTGAGTGTCATAGTTAATTGTAGTATGTGCAATAACTTGAGTTACAGTACATGCAGTAATTATCTGTTTTGAGGGCAAACCCTGCCCCCTGTAATTTTCCCCATGTATTTTTAGGCATGTCAAACCTGCTCGGTGCCCAATAGATACAGAGGGATGCTGATTTTGGTGAAGTAAGCACCAAAATCCAAAATTTGTCTTTATGCACCATTTTTCCATCAAAATTTGGGAAAGACAACAATGATCACATTGATAAATATCGAACACGTCTGTGTCGAATGAGGGGGCGCGGCTAGCAACATAGCTGAGTGGGACGCGCCTCGGCAGAGCTGTGGCCAGAGAGCCACAATCCACAAGAAATCCTGTACCCTGACATTGATCTCCGGGAGATATATATCCTCACTTCCATAAAACCCCTGCAGGGACCAGATCATCTGCCCTGCCCTCTGAGGCCGGATTCGGGAGAGTCCAGGTCTGAAGAGTTAGCCGGGGCCTGAACGACGTAGGAGACCATGGCCTGAGCAAGACCGTGACGCTTTGGGTGATTCCAGGGTTTCCTGACCTACACAACTAGAAACCCCGAGAACCACAATGGCCAAAGTCGGGCCAACGAGGGGCCCTACCGAATGAGCTGTGGCGAGCGGACGGATGTTCTGCGACCGGGAGGATGACCCTGTCTGTGTATGAAACCCTGGGCCTGAACGCCCGCCTTCCTGGGAGTTGGGCCATGGGAACCAGCTATTGAGGATGATAAGGCGGAGGAAGCTGCCTGCACAAGCAGTCGGTCATCCTCACTCCCCCCACCTGAAGTAAGGAGGCGTACATCACCAGCTCCTCTCCCACATTAAGACATAGGGAGGGGAGCGGCTGCAGCCCACTCAGCAACAGTGCGAGGAAACCCGTAGGGACCCGCGGGTGAGAGTGGCCGTGCAGTCACAACGCACGGGTGGGACAGGGCTGTGAGATACTGCGCGACAGACCCACAGGGCAAGCTGAACGGAGGGGGGCACACCACAGCGCCAAGACTTACGAGGTGGCGGAGGCTAAGGCCTAGTGAGGCTGCAGCGCTATCAGTCAACTCCGAAGGAAAGAGCCGGCTCCTCTCCTTGTTGAGAACTGAGAGGAGATACCGAAGGAGGAGTGGCTGCGGCCCACTTGCCGGAGCTACAAGGAGACTCACCCAGAGACACATGGGCGGGAGTGGAGGCATGGTCACAACATGCAGTTGGGACCAGGTCACAATACACTATGGGGGTGAATGTATGATTTATTCAGCATTTGCTTGCGTTGCACAATGCACTACGTGGCAGCACAGTGACCCCACTTGACCCACACCCTCCAATATGAGACAAGCTGAAAAGAAGGGGATAGGCCATAGGAAAAGAGGCTGACCCGCCTTTGAGGAGGAACCAGAGGCTGGGCATCTATCTCAGGCTGGGAGGTGAGGACTCAACTGAAAATTGGTAAACTGTGAGAAGACAGAAAGGGCAGGTGGAATATCGTATCACAGAGATACACCCGACAAGGAGCCTGGAGGTGTGGGTAGATTGATAAACACCAGAGGCTTGCCTGGAAGAGCTAGATTCATACTACCCCAGATCAAGGGGACACAAAGGATAGGGGGGAGAGGAACCCTAGAGGCCAGACTGAGCAAGGGACCCTCACCTAAGGGGAAAAAAGCAAGGTGATAACCAGGAAATAATTCTAAGAAAGCCCAGAATACACGACAGGACAAGCGCACTATTGGCGCACAGCTAACCAACATGAAGACCCTTACACTAGGATAACTACAGTAGGCATATAGAAACAGCTATAAACACACCTGATCTACACCCAAGCGACTGAGTATAGTTGAACAACAATATTATATCCTCTGGGGAAACACAGCAAGCTGAGCTGGAGGGGAGAAGGCCCAACAGGTAGACACAGCCACCGTCCGGACTGGCCTATAGCCATAGGAAGACACTGAAAGAAGCCCACTATGCATAGAATAAAGACACAAAACGGCAAATGCAGAAAACCATAAATCTCCTACAAGTAAACAAAGAAGAAAGAGATGCATCTAGTGGTTGGGGAAAGAAGGGATACTCAAGAGTAGTACAACACTCCTAGAAAACATTAGGGAAACCCCCATTGTGTACTTTCCATGCATTCAACAATGGGGAGAGACAAAGAACCTAAACCTCCCAACCAGGTAAAAATGGATTGCTACACAAAACCAGTTACTCCTCCTGAAACCGCACAGCCCTCGCTGTCAGATACGTCCACACTGTTACAGGCCATACAAGCGTCCAGAGGGATATTGGAAGACAAAATAGGAGAAGTACGATCGGAAGTAATGCTGCTTTGCCAAGGCTTGTTACATGTCTCTGAAAGGGTGGGTACGGCCGAAAAGCGCATTACGGACGCTGAAGAGTCAATAACCGAAATACGTATAGGAATTACAGATCTTCAGGAGTCCAGCTTAGGCATGGGCGAATTTTGCGGATCTCGCGTTCGCGAATTTTGCGGATTTGCGAATTCGCAATCCGCAAAATCCGCGAATTCCTGCGAATTTGCAGATTTTTTTTTTGTGTGTTCGCCCGTGTTTCTGCCAGTTCGCGAGGGTTTTTACAATTTCGCAATTTGCGAACTTACCTGTCGGGTCGCAAGTTTCGCGAACTTGTTGTTTCTACGTGTCCAGCCTGTTTGGGACACTCTTCTTCATCACTGCCACTCTCTGTCACCACTGCCATTCTCTGACTACTCATGCCACCCTCTGGCCCACCCATGCCACCCTCTGTTTCATCACCACACCCTCTGGTTGTCCAGTGTACATTATTTTCGGCAAAGCAAAGCACACCTTCCCTGCCTCAAGTGACCTGAATTAATTTGGGGCTGATTAATATGTCACAGAATATTTTTTTAGCTGGCACCTGCTTCCTTAGTGCGCCCTGATTAGTGATCTTTTGCACTTGCTAAGTGCTTTCATTGTTGCAAAATTAGTTACAACACCTGCCCTGCCCCAACTGACAATAATGAATTAGGGGCTGATTAATGGATTTTAACTTCCAGCCTGGCTCCTGCTTGTCTCCCTTAGCTGTAATTCAGGACCTTTGTGGCATATGTGTAACTATTCTGAGGTTCAGAGCAGGGTCACATAATAGTTGCAACTGGCAACTGAACTCTGGAGGGGCCCCTCAGGAAGCACTACAGGAAATGGCTACTAATGATGAGCCTGAACTTTTGAACCTGGCAAGTAGTTTCAGTTTTGCTAAGATCGTATTTCTGCAATTTAGCACTTATTCGCGGGGCGCGAAGTTGTACTGGGAAGCCACGAACTCACGCGAACAGTGCGAGCAGTGCGAGCAAAATCCGCTGCTCGCGGATTTGCGGATTTTGCGGGAGATTCGCGAATCTCGCGGATTGCGGATTTCCCGAAAATCCGCAAAATCCGCGAGCGAAACGGATTTTCCGCCCATACCTAGTCCAGCTGAAGTGCTCTTTAACGCATCGAAGATGCCAAAAACAGGGCCCGAAGGAACAATTCTGCTTTGTGGGAATCCCAGATGGAGTCAAAGAAATGAATATGCCAAACTTCCTATCCACAAGGCTGAAGAACATCATCTCACCAGACAAAGTCTCTGCCTTTCGTGATTGAAAGCGCACACGGGGCATTGAGTGTAAGACCTCCACCAGGTGCACCCACCAGGCCAATACAAGCAAAGTTCTTAAACGTTCTCGATAGAGAGATGATCCGAAGAGAAGCCAGAAGACTGGGAGAAATAAGATACTATAATTCCAGAATAATGAGTTTTCCAGACTACAGCCAGCAGGTGGAACGTCAAAGGCGGACTTTCAAATCTGTGAAAGCCAAACCGAGGGCCCACAACATATAATACATGCTACTGTTCACAGCAAAGCTCAAAGTTATTTTCATGGGAAGACGTATTTCCTACAGTCCCCGTAAGAGGCCTGGGCATGGGTGGAAGAACAACCGGTCCTGCACCCCCCTGGAGAGAAAAGAACTAGACTACGCTCATCCGGCAAAGCAGTCAGAGGGGCCATTGGGGAAACATGGCAAAGGCATCTAGCGGTTGAGATGAGTAGGAAGAAAGGGGAAAGAACCAGGGAAAATCCCCCTCAATGAAGAAAACAAGAGCAACCGACGACTCCGGTCTGAGAGAATCAATCTCCAAATCTCAAAACCCCGAGATGTCTTCCGACAATGAAGCCCCACATACGCAGTTCTTAATTTGTGCCGGTGCTAAGCACCGGCACTTATTTCATAGGGCCGTGTCTACACAGATATCGATTTGTGCATAAAATATTTAAATTTGCGGCTGCTGCCAACTGCCTTAAAACTGCTGGGCAAAGACCCTGCCTCAACAGGAACAAATAGCAATATTAGTGGCGTTAGTACTCTATCAATGACAATTGAAAAATGCATTAGCCCGACCTGTGTAGTCCTGGGCGCTGAATCGTCTTTCCTCTTCAACCGGATCAATTCGGTTTAGACCAGTGTTCCCACTTTTTGCCCGCCAAACTGTACTGTGCAGCTGCAGCAATGCTAGCCAGTCAAATGAATTGAGTGAGTCATCTCAAAATGTAAGCAGCGTGCATCCCGATTACTCGAGCAACAGCAGGCCTCTCAATAAAACCAAAGGCAAAGTAAGTAAATATTTCATTTTAACATGCACGAGTAGTACTGTAGTGTGCAGCAAGTATGTAGTTTTTGTTGCCTGAGGTAGGTGCTGTGAAAAGTGCACCTATCATTTGCTGCGCGTTGTAATTATGTAAATGATCTAGGATGCGAACACTACAAATATCTCTTGGCTCAAGAAAAACTACAAAATACAGCAAGTATAATTATTTGCCATGAACACCACCATGGGATTCATGAGGGCTCAGATTCATAGTATGAATAACACGTTTTTCGTGCCTTCCTAAACTGTGAAAGGTTTAACTTTTGCTTCGTGTATCCGCTGGCAATGAGGTCCATATTCAAGGACCTGTGACTGAATTTCGTCGATTTCCCTTGTTCCAGTGCAACTCTGTACTTGAAAATTCCAAGAGCATCTGACTGACCTCTTGGTCTGCCCTGGGATATAGGTATATTTTATTTACGTGTAAAAAATCGTACTTGCTACAACCACTTTCACATCACAACACAAATACACACCGTTTTAGTATCCTAAACTCACTACGAGACACACACAAACACACCATCAAATCATATTATCTAGTACCATACACCACCACAAAATCTCAGTCACACCCTGACATGCACTGAGGTCAGCTCTGGCAGTTGGCGCACTTACTGTGTGTGTGTAGAAATGTCCACTGCGGCAGCCGGTTCTGTAACTGTTGCATTTATGCAGGAAACTCTTGCACAGGTGCTGGACACTTTACTATATGTTTGAATAAGTTGCCAATGCTACAGCCAGTGTTGTAACTGCTTTGTTTGTGGCGCAAAAACCTGCACTGCTGTTGGGCCCATGGCTTTGTGTGAGTGTGAAGCTTTGTGCACTGTTGTAGTGTGTGCTGTAACTGGTCTCTGCGGGAAAAGCTTGTGCTGCTGCTTTACGTGTCCTCTGTGTATGGGAGGGAAGCTTGCACTGCTGCTGCTGTGTGTGTGTTCATATACTTAACCTACACTCTGTTGACTGGACCAGTCTTTACAGTGTTGTGCATTAAGCTTGAAAAATAGCTAATTCCATTGTTCATTGCCTGAGCACATACCTTTGCTCACGTAATCATGTAGCCTCCACGGAGGGAGGTTAGTTGGGAGAGTTATGGGAGGATTGTCCTGCAAGTTCAGAGGAAGACGTCTTGTACAGGCAGTGATGGACACTGGTGATGGATATGGTGAGGGATATTCTGAGTACATGACATACACACAGGAGGGACGAGTAGGAAATAAACCGTGTCCATGGTGACCCCTGTAGACAACTCAACCCTCACATGCTTGACGTGGAATGTGAATGTCCTTGGGGACAGAATCAAGAGGGGACTGGTCTTGTGCCACATTAAACGACTACACCCAGACATGGCGATGCTCTAGGAGACACGCCTACAGGGCACCAGGTGTGGGTTCCTGGGGAGGGGAACATACAGGGTCCTGGTACACGCAGGTAATCCACAGGATCCGAGGGGTTGCAATCATGATAAAAAAGACACTCCCCTTTGAAACCTCACACATGCAGACAGACTCTGCGGTACACATGCTGGGGTGACGGGCACCTGGGGTAGACTGAAACTGACTTTGATCTGTGTCTATGCTCTGCAGTGTCTGCTAAAACACACATTAAATAAAGTGACAGTGATCCTCCTGGAGGCCCCGGCCTCCCTACATGTTATTGGGGGGGATTTCAATGGTGTGATGGATGTGTCCATGGACTGCACTGGAGGCAAGCAACTGTCAGAGGCAACCACAATACTGGCTTGGTTTACGGACACATGGGATTGGTGGATGTATGGAGGGCACAGAAACCACTGGCTAAACAGTATTCAAGGGTCTATTTGAAGCTATATTATTTTTTTACCCCAGCGGGAGAAGGGAGAGAGGTCCGAGAGATAGATTACTTAGCTAGGAGCCTGTCGAATCAGTCACCTCTGTGGATAAAGGTGGGGGCAGGGAACGGAACACAGATCCTCACTGGAGACTCACATCCTGGGATCTACAAAATGGAGCAATCATTAGAAGAATACGGGCAGACACAAAGGTTTTTTTCAAAGAAAATGAAGGAACAGTTAGGTAAAGGTTCACACTTTGGGAGGCATACAAACCTGAGGGACAGGGCACAAAACCGCCCAGCAAAGAAAAAGAAAAAAGAAGCAGAACAGAAGGAGACATTAGAATGCCAGCTCTCGAAAAGCAGACAATCATGGGACATGGGACACGACCAGCTGCTCACTCTGCAACTAGAGTCACTAAGGCAGATATACAGAGACTTGACATATAAAGCTGCCAGAAACCAACTCACAGCCACTCTCCACTGACTATATGATGTAGGGGACAAAGCAGGGAAACTGCTAGCCTGGTTAGGTAAAAATGAAATAGAGAATAGGTTGGTAAGATCCATAGTGGATGCCAGGGACAGGAATACACAACTTACAAACAGATAGCGATGGTGTTTGCGGCTTACTAAGAAGACTTCTATGAGGCCAAGCCCTTATCCGACACCCCTGGGATAGTAGACAACCTGGCAAAAATACAGACCCGTCCCTAGATGAACTGAAAGCGGCAATATCGAAATTAAGCCCAGGTAAAAATCCTGGACCGAACGGCTTGCCTGCCAAATTTGATAAAAGATGTTCAGACCGTTTCAGTGCGCATCTGCTCAACCTCTTCTAGGACGCGTACGACAAAGGGATACTCCTACCAGACCTCCGTATGGTCACCATAGTAACTATACAGCGGAAGGGCAAGGCGAAAGATAGATGCGAGTCATATTGACCAATCTCCCTCCTGAACGTGGAGGTAAAGCTCCTAGCGACCATATTGGCCACAGGACTACGACATGTCATAGCTCTCTGATACACTATGACCAATTGTGCTTCATGTCTGGTAGGGGAACCAGATGGAACCTCTGAAAACCCCCCAATTAGATAATGGCAAATAGTGAATGGGACACCCCACACACATAACTGTCCCTTGACGCTAAGAAAGCATTTGATGCGGTACACTGGCCATTTCTGTAATCCACCCTGATTAAGTTCGGATTTGGACCAAAGTTCAGAAAGTACGGGCCTTGCTATAAAACTCCCCCAGGGTGACAGTACGAGTAAATGGTAGAACATCTCAGGAATTCCCAATTGGGAGGGGAACCAGGCAAGGATGTCCCTTGTCTCCATTGCTATTTGCATTGACGGTAGAGACGTTAGCATGATGAGTCTGACAGCATCCAATAATTCAAGGCTTTAGGGTCACACAGGGGGAGGCAAGTGTGTAAAAATATCTTTATATGCAGAGGATATTTTATTATACATAACTGAACCCGATAACACGATCCTTATCCTCTTTCAGACTATCTAAGTATACGGTAGACACTCGGCCTCTAAAGTGAACTGGCATAAGTCAAAGGCATTTAGCCCCATACCACTGAGAAACTGGCCTCTCCTGCCAGAAGACTTAAAGATAGTGTAAGAGGGCTTCAAATACATGGGTATATTTTTCACAGCAGATAAGAGACTTTGCCACAAACATAACGTCACACGAATACTGCATAAGTTCAAAGATGATGTTGAAAGATGGAAGATACTACCACTTACAATTATGAGACGGGCCACAATGTTTAAAATGATCACGCTACCCCCAGATCCTATACACACTACAGAATACCTACCATCCCCTCCCACGCGCAATATTCTGAGAGATTAACTCTGAGCTACGTTCACTGTTACAGCTGGGCAAACACCAGCAGATCGCACTACACACATTGCAACTAAACATATACAATGGGAGACTAGCAGTACCTGACAATGAAGCATACTACTGGGCAGAACATCTAACACCCATTAATGACTGGAAACATATTTATTCTTTTATTTATTTATTTTACAAGTTTTATATAACGCTGGCTAGACCCAGAGGTATCAGAACGCTTTACATGAGGATCATTGAGTTACAAGTTACAGATTACATCAGTCACAATACCAAAGTAAAACACAGGAAAAAAACAATGTTACGGTAATTCGTCAGAGGGAGAGGGCAGGAAGGAGACATAGCCGCGATTGAGGAGAACTGTGCCCAATGTCCGGCTGGGTAGGTGACAGTCGAGGAGGTGAACCAGGGCAATCTCCTCCATAGCTGTCTAGCAGCTCCACCGGGCATCAGCCATGTTGCTCAGATCTCCGCGGTCAGGAATAACAACCATAATCACACATAGAATCACAAGTCCCCAATAGGGGATAGAGGGATGGGGAAGGGGGGAAGGGAGTAGAAACAGGAGGCTGGGAAGCAGATCAGTTCTGGTAGGCTGGCAGTGGGGAAAGAAAGTACCTCATGATGGCCCAAAAAGTTAGAGTAAGCAAGAACATAACCCAGAAGGGATCACATAGTCATTAAGTACACAGTAAAATTCATTCACCGCGCTGGGTCATCTCGGCATCTTAATTGAATTAGTTTGAGATGGATCATAAGAGGAAATCCTTAAGAAGTGGGGGCCAGGTGATAAACTTTAGGTAGACTGGGGGTAGAATACGGCCACTTCTGATTCTTGCAGCAGCTACAGAGCATCAGGCCCCCTGCATCGGCGTTGTCCCGTCAGAGTGCACCCAAGGATATAAGGCTGATAAGGGCTGAGGATTAACAATAAGCGCCTCTCTGGTGCGATTAGAGCCTGAAATGGAGGAACACTTGAGGTACTATTGTCACATGGCGGCCATCTTAAGGTCAGGGAGTGGCTATGTGCTCCTGTGTATTACTGATCCTGTGCCTTCATTCACATCTGCCCCAGACATTACTGGGAGTCTTACTTCAGAGTCCTCCTTACCCCCATGGGACTACAGGGAAACCTCCTGCACTGCTCCTATGTCAGCGATGACGCCATTTGGGAGTTAGGCCTGCTGAGATATGCACTAGTCCTCCTTTGCTGTGGCCGTGTTATTGCATTCCCCTGCACTTCGGAGGAATATGCCCAGCACTGGTGAGTCCCGGGGACCCCAGAAGCCAACTCACCCCTCTGGGGTCACTTTTATTCAAGGCCGACGGGCCCTCCAATACTCGCTGTTCCACAGCTCTTTACCAGAGTCCCGCTTGCCGGACTGCCGGGATAGTCCTTCTGACAAGGATCTTTAATTTCCTCCTACTGCACTTGGTATCTAGATGCAGTTGAGGCACTTTAATGCCGCACCCTCTTCAATTAGAAGATCCTCTGGAGTGTGTCAGCCGCCATTTTGGGGTCAGGCACAGCCAGGCGTGGATTAGTACTTCAATTACTTAATTAATTACAGTATTGCTTTACTAGTGTATTCCTTTTCTCCTCAGACTACTGCGGCTAGGCACTTTGTGAAGAACCTTGGTGCAGATTTTATGCCAAATAGCAACACCTTGAACTGGTAGTGTATGCTGCCTGTGGTGCCAATACAAAAAGGGGGACTTCTATCACACACTATGGGGTTGCCCCAAGGAAAAAAGTTTTTGGAAAAAGATTATACAGGAACTCAATAAGGAAATGCAGGTTTCCCTCCCGCTAGAACAGAAATGTATCCTAATACGAATAAACAGCGAGGTGGACATTCCAAGACCTCGGCTGCTGTTCAGCACTCTGGGACTAGTGGTTGCAAAAAGAGATATAGCACAAAACTGGGGTGCACAGGTCACACAACACTGCAGGAATGGAAGTCAGGAATGGATCAATACATTGCGGTAGGGAGAGTAACATTTAAGCGTAGAGGATGTTCTGGCAAGTTCCGAAAGGTGTGGTGCCGCTGGATACGACATCATGGGTTGGACCTATTAGACTCACTCAAGGAAGCCATAGACTGGGAAGAACCATAGACACAATAGAGGAAGGAGAAGAGAGGGGGGTTCATCATAGCAGGTAATCGACAGAGAAGTAAATGCTTACAGTGATAACCGATGAGTGTATATGTACAATGAATAGTTTGAGGGGTTTATAAGATGGCTGTCCATCATAGGTGCAAGATTGTTGTATTGTGATCAAAATGAAATCAATAAAAACATTTTTGTTTTAAAGAAAATCTGTGTCGAATGTTATCGGGTGTGATAATTATCACATCCCATACTAGGGTACTTATAATCAAACACACAACAAACAATGGAAGGAGGGTCTAAGGGCGAGTTTACCGACCAACCAGGTACATGCCCCAAAATACAATATTTTCACAACAAAATATACCTGGGGGTCAAAAAAAGGAGTCAAACAGAGTGGATCACAACACCAATACTACACAAAAGACACCAGTGAGAACATCATCCATGTTAGTGAATGCAGGCCAAGTAGAGGCTCAAGAGCATATGGAGAAATAGTTCCCATCAGAAGCCACACTGTACCGCCCTCTTTTTCATCATTTGGGTTCTCCTTACCCAGGAGACAAAACGGCCGGTCAGATGTTACCGTGACTGATAGATGTGATAAGGGGTGGTGTATTGAGTATAAAAATTGAAGCGGCTACTGAAAAAGCAGTGTTAAGGTGGTAGGAGTGTTAAGTGAGGGAAAGTAGAATAAAATTAGGTGATCAGGTGGACAAACAACATTTATTAGTGTCTCCCAATCCCTAAAGTTTAAAAAGCAAGTGTAAGTGCGGGTTTTAAATAATCACCGTACTTAGTAGTGGTCAACATGTTTCTGCATTGTATCGAACATAGTTTCAAAATGCATTCTTCAGGACCGTGTATAAAAACACTGCTGCTTAAATTGAAAAATTAAGAACAATATCACCTGAGCTTCAGGTACATACTCAACCGTATACTGTTGCATCGCACGGTATTAGATCCACACAGAGAGACAAACAAATAGAAAAAGAACATGAAGATATCATATTCCCATGAATTATATACTGTAATGAGTACACATTCACATGTATAAGGACAAACATTGCCAATTAGCAGACTCACCCAAATATGATGGTTGAGAGGCTTCACCCCACCTGGCTACAGCGCAGGTATGAGGAGCACCGCTCTAAAAACAATTCACAAGTAACATTTTTAGAGCTGAAAATCAAAATTAAATTTAAAATGAATTCACAGGGAGGCAGATTACTCAATTAATCCTTCAGAATCTACGTTAGTAAATGTGTGGGACGCCCCACCTGTACTAGACTCCATCGGTCCGACAAGGACAGACTAAGTTGAAAGGCATGGCGTCATAGTGAAATCGAAGCGTTTTGAGAGTTGGGCTTTTCAGCGCGTTAGTCCGCTGATCGAGTAGATCGCTTTCAGGGCAGCGCGTTTATATTTTGAATTGCCAGCGCGATAAATATCAGGCAGCCAGAGTGCACATTAGGCGTTCCAGCGCGTTGGTGCGCTGATCTAGTAGACAAAACCTCAATGGTGGTAGCCGATCGGTTTCAGAGCAGCGCGTTTGTATTGTCAATAACCAGCGCGATGACAATCAGGCAGCCAGCGTGCTCATTGCAGGCGAGCGCTCGCTTACCTGTCCGTCGGTGTTTCCTGGCAGTCAACTGTACTGTCTGGGGGGGCACCGGCGCTTCTCAAAGAGGACTGTTATGTGCTTTCTCGTTCTGCACGGCAGGTTGACAGTCACGTGATGTGATTTGATCACGTGATGCCGGGCATGCTGGGACATGTAGTCCCAAACAGAAAACAATGCATAGAGTGCAGGCAACAAGGCAGTTTAGTCTGTGCGCAAGATGCGCATACAAGCAGAAGCAACATGATCGATCAAGGAGCTCATGGCTCCAGGAAAATTACCAGTAACATAATGTAGTGGGGGTACTGAGAGGTCGATCAGAGAAACTAGCGAAAACCCGTGTAATTGATAACATTAGGGCTCATAGTGAGTAGGATGACATTGGTTACAGGGACATCCAGGGAATAGGCTCATTTAGTCCCTCTTTATCACTGTTCAGGCGGTACACCCACTTTTGTTCGATTTTGAACAGGAAGCGGCTGATGTCAGTACAAGACAGGGGTATTTGTGGTTGTTCCAGGACGGTCCAACAAAAATCTTCAGGGCCATGTCCCTTCTCCAAAAAGTGTGCGGTGAGACGGGTGGCCTGTTTTCTACACCGCACTGTACTTTTATGTTCTTGTATCCTCGTCCTGATTTTTCGGGTCGTCATGCCAACGTATCGCAAAGAGCATGGACAAGTTATCAAGTATATGAGGTTACTGCTGTTGCAGTTTGTAAATCTTTTTTGTGTCCAAGGGCGATTAGTCCCGATGTCGACCTCAGTAGATTTACGGGTTTGGGGACAGACAGTACAAGCCCCACAGGGATGGTGTCCAGAGACTGGAGGTAAGTCCCACAACGTACCCACTTGCCTAGGTTCTTTGTTGCGTGGGCGCGTATGGACCAACTGATCTTTTAAATTTTGTCCTCTTTTGAAGGCAAAAATGGGTAGAGCGATGTCGTCATTGCCAGTCTTCAAGATCGACCAGTGCTTCTTAATGATTTTCTGCACTTGATTCGAGCGAGTATTGAATGTGTTGACAAAGGCAATGCGATTGGTCTTATCTTTTGGTGACTGTATCTCCAATAGGGACTCCCTGTTATTGTTGGACGCCCTCTTTTTTGATTGTCGAATGATCTTTTTCGGATAGTTTTTCTCACTCAGTTGGGTTTCCAAGTTCTTAGAGTGGATTTTGAAGGCTTCTTTGCTGGAGCAATTTCTTTGTACCCTAAGAAATTGGCCAAAAGGCAAGTTATCCCTCAGGGCTCGCGGATGGCAACTGTCGTACCTCAATAGTGCATTTCTAGCCATCGGCTTCCGATAGAGTTCCGATTCAATACCATTGTTGGTTGCATGTAGCTTCAAATCCAGGAAGGCTAAAGACGTTCTACTGTATTCAATGGTAAATTTCAAGTAGGCATTCTTGCTATTCAACCAACCATGGAATAGCACTAGATCTTCTTCTGTGCCCCGCCATACCACCAGAATGTCATCTATATATTGTTTCCATATATATAGTGATGATAAATATGGGTTGGCGGACGTTAGGACTTCCTGCTGTTCAAAGTTATGGACGTAAAGGTTCGCCAGGCTCGGCGCGAAAACACTGCCCATACTGGTCCCGGATGTTTGCAGGTAAATGGTGTCCTCGAAGCGAACGTAGTTCTCTTTCATCGCAATTTCAGCTAGATGCATAATGAAGCTCGTTGGCGTGATGGATTGGTGATCACTCTGTTCCAATAGAGCACCTACTACCTCTAGAGTCTCGGTTTGTGGAATAGACGTATATAAAGACTCTACGTCAAATGATACAAGGATATCAGTTTCGATGTCGTATTGTATTGTAGGTTGTAGTCTTAGGACATCCTTCGTGTCCTGCAGAAAAGTGGGCATCGCCTTGACCATTGGGTTCAAAAAATGATCAACAAAGGTTGATAGAGGTTCAAGGACCGAGCCGATACCAGAAATAATCGGCCTGCCGGGTGGCGGCCTCTGGGGTTTATGCACTTTGGGAAGACAGTAGAAGTACGGAACTGTAGGATGTTTGGTGATTAGATACTGTCCCTCTTGGGACGTTATCCAACCCTCGCTGGTTGCTTCCTCTACCAGATTGCTAATTTTAGTTTGCAATCTTTCTGTTGGATCTTCTCTCAATGGGAGGTATGATTTCTGGTCACTCAGTTGCCGAATGCACTCATTTCGGTATGTCTCAGTATCTAAGATGACTGTTGCTCCACCTTTATCAGCAGGCTTGATAATGATCCTGTCGTTAGATGATAATGAACGTAGGGCAAGCTGTTCGTCCTTTGAGAGATTCATGAATGGTCTAGTCTCTGTTTCATAGATACGTTTGATGTCATTCTCCACTGCCGCTTCAAAAGTCAAGACCTTTGGAGGTAGAACAGCGGCGGGGGGATTAAAAGTGGAAGGCTTTTTCAATCCCGTATTGTTATCTTCTGGGACAGTACTAGTATGTTCTGATTTAGAAAAGAAGTAGTGCAGTCTTATTTTTCTAAAAAACTTAGCCAATTCAATTTGGGCTACGAAAGGATCCCCTTTCTGGGTTGCCACGAAACCCAAGCCTTTATTCAAAAGTCGCTCTTCAGTAGGAGAGAGTGTGTGTGAACTAAGGTTCATCACGAGGCTTGTTGGTTGCTGGTCCCTGCAGTGTCTAGTGGGACTTTCTTTCCGCTGCGGAGATCCATTCTCGATTGTTGAGGAGTGTCCGTGTTCCAGTGGACCTGTGGTGTCGTGGTTCCTTGTCTCCTCCTGCCCCTGCCTCGTCTCGGGCCAAATCCTAAAAAAGGAAAGGACCCTGGACCCTGTTGCATTGGAGGGGGACCAAAAGGACCCATTTGAGGGGGACATTGAGGTCCAAACATCCAGGGGTTGGCCGGCCACCAAGGTTGGAAGTTGTTAAAATTCTGTGGTTGGTTTCCATTTCTCCAATTTCTTCTATTACCTCGGCCTCTGGAAGTTTGATCAGCAGATCCATGTTGTGAAGTATCTGAATCACTAGATGCTCCATCCGAACTAGATGTGCCATACGTAGAGCCACCCTTCTTGCCACCTCGGTTGAATGTTGGTGCTGTGTATGTGTCACTCGTGTATGGATATACTCGTTCCATAGAGAATTTAGCTAAGTCTTTCTTAAACTTTCTAACTTAGTGAAAAGAATAGATTCTTTAAAATCTTTATTGTTCTTATCACTGTCATCCTGTCCCTTTTTAAACAGTCCGCTTTTTAGTGTGGTTTTAATCTGGCCCTCTAGAACCTGGATCTCAATTAATATCTTGTCCGCTGCTCTTTTTGCGGTCTTGATGATCAGGACTAGCCAATCCCTTGTACACCTCCAGGCTATCATCGACCAGTCTTTGAGAAAATCTTTATCATCAAGGAATAGATGTGGTGCATTGTTGACAATAAGACCTGAGGGTGCACAGTTGTCTCGTAGGTATTGTGCCATGATTATTCCATGGACGGATGTCCTGGAGTGGGATTTTTTGAGGACTAGAATTTTTGCCCATCCATCATCATTGTTTGCTGTTTGAACCGAGACTGGAATGGTGTCTAAAAGACTAGGGTTTTCGTCTAGAATGCTCTCAAAAGCTAAGTCCCAGTTAGTCGCCATGTCGGAGACGAAGCGGAGAAGTACAAAATAGTGAAGGAAAGAAAGCCTCTCAGTAAACTCAATCGTGCTGGAGACCACGTGGTCAACCAGTGATTAAAAAGACCCACAGCCTTAGCTGTACAGTTCACGCACACAACAAACAATGGAAGGAGGGTCTAAGGGCGAGCCCAACTCTCAAAACGCTTCGATTTCACTATGACGCCATGCCTTTCAACTTAGTCTGTCCTTGGCGTCCCACACATTTACTAACGTAGATTCTGAAGGATTAATTGAGTAATCTGCCTCCCTGTGAATTCATTTTCATTTTAATTTTGATTTTCAGCTCTAAAAATGTTACTTGTGAATTGTTTTTAGAGCGGTGCTCCTCATACCTGCTCTGTAGCCAGGTGGGGTGAAGCCTCTCAGCCATCATATTTGGGTGAGTCTGCTAATTGGCAATGTTTGTCCTTATACATGTGAATGTGTACTCATTACAGTATATAATTCATGGGAATATGATATCTTCATGTTCTTTTTCTATTTGTTTGTCTCTCTGTGTGGATCTAATACCGTGCGATGCAACAGTATACGGTTGAGTATGTACCTGAAGCTCAGGTGATATTGTTCTTAATTTTTCAATTTAAGCAGCAGTGTTTTTATACACGGTCCTGAAGAATGCATTTTGAAACTATGTTCGATACAATGCAGAAACATGTTGACCACTACTAAGTACGGTGATTATTTAAAACCCGCACTTACACTTGCTTTTTAAACTTTAGGGATTGGGAGACACTAATAAATGTTGTTTGTCCACCTGATCACCTAATTTTATTCTACTTTCCCTCACTTAACACTCCTACCACCTTAACACTGCTTTTTCAGTAGCCACTTCAATTTTTGTACTCAATACACCACCCCTTATCACATCTATCGGTCACGGTAACATCTGACCGGCCGTTTTGTCTCCTGGGTAAGGAGAACCCAAATGATGAAAAAGAGGGCGGTACAGTGTGGCTTCTGATGGGAACTATTTCTCCATATGCTCTTGAGCCTCTACTTGGCCTGCATTCACTAACATGGATGATGTTCTCACTGGTGTCTTTTGTGTAGTATTGGTGTTGTGATCCACTCTGTTTGACTCCTTTTTTTGACCCCCAGGTATATTTTGTTGTGAAAATACTTATAATCAAAGCCTTAAAAAGGTAATGGATTTTCAAAAGACTATGGTATGCATTGGTCGAGCTGAGGGGGGGGGGGGGGGTTATGTTTAGGGATAGACTAGGATTGGGAGTCTGGCAAGGTAAAAGAAGGGATTAGAGTTACTTTAAAATTGGGCAAGGCGCTCCTTTATAAAAGCATGCTTAATTTGTACACACATTCATAAAAACTGGATCTATCTTGGAATCAAACATTTGTTTAAGCCCTTGTTGGGTGCATACCAAGATGGCACAGCTCCTAAACCTCTTGTTAGACAATGCTGTAATAGGCAAAGTCCAGTGTAGAGTGGTGTAGTACTTACCCAGTGCCAATGGAATTGGTTCCAAAGTATATCCCCTCCTTGCATTTCAGGCACACCTCATAGAGACTGTTCATCAGGGCTTGGTGGAATTTATCTGATGGTCTCCCTCAAAAACCTCTTGAAGTTCAGCCAATGATATTCCATTCCCTCATGTACGGGGTGGAGGCAACAAAGCTACAAGGAAGTGTCTTTCGTGGCTCCAGACACTAGGCTTCTGGCAAACAGCTGTCCCACAACACCAAGTACAAGGAATATGCTACACAATATATGGTTATTGTTCACGGAGAAGCCAAACTTATTGTGGCAGCAATCCATAGTCCAGCAAAGATATCTGGCAAACCAGGCAGCTCTCTTGCTGGCAAAAAACAGTTTCACACAAAAATAATTCACAGATTGGCACTCCGAAGGAAAATCTCCAGCTTTTTAGGTGAGATGTTTAAGGACTAAAATATCCAGTGAAAATCTCCAACCTACCACTTTCGGAATAGAAGAAACTAAATGAAATACAAAAAGGATTTAATTCCTTCCTTTCAAAGTCCCACAGCATATTTCAATAATGCTAGAACAAGGACACTATCAATATGACCTGACAAGCGCACCATTGTTTGCCCTTTCTATTTTGTAAACAAAAGGTTTGATACATGTGTGTCAAAATGTGTCATGGGCTTTAGATTTAATGAATAAACACGAGAAGTCCTACTACAGTGACTGGAAAATGTATTAACCCCTTGCCAGCTGGGCTAATTCCCCCGCTGTGCTGGGGGGGGGGCGCACAGAGCCCCGGTGCTCATGACAAGCTCAGCTCGTCATGAGCCACGGTGGCCGTGTGCTCATGACGAGCTGAGCTCGTCACGGCCACATCCGTTTCTTCAGAACGTTCAGCACAGCGGGGGAATTAGCCCCGCGTGTGAGCGTTATGACTGTTATGACGAGCTCAGCTCGCCATGAGCACAAGGCCACCATGGCTCATGACGAGCGTCATGAGCATGGGAGGGGTTAAAACACTTAGAGGGGATTATGACTAAGGTACAATTGTCTGTCCATGCATGGTGAAAGTAGATTACTGGATGAATCTCCTGTTTTGTGTTTGCTTCCGTGGACAGAAAAAGGCTATTGATTGCAGCTAGCCTCCCGATGCCCAACTGTAGCCCCCCTCTAAATCTCATGGGACAACTTGAACCTTTCTGAACTGTGAGTGGTCTTAGAAGTTTCATGGAGACCCAGCTCTTCTCAATGGCTGCTCAGAAGTTGATCAAAGTGAGTTTACATTTAGACACCAGTTCTGATTGGTTGGAAGAAAGCCAAAGCAAAGTACTGAAAATCCTATGGTTGGCAACCTTTCAAATAAAAAATGATGGCACCTGTATTTAGGCCATTTTGTTGGCCTCTGGAGCTTAAATCATAATAAATGCAGGCAGCGTAGGTATTTCTGGACCATGGCTCTGTCTAGAGATGCAGGCCGCCCAAGCTCAAATATTGTCTATAATTGGTAATTTAATCTGCCCCTTTAATTTAGTTCACCTGTGGAATAGATGCTATGCAGTGACACAAAGGCAATCCACTATAATTCCTTTCTGCTGATGTTTTTATGTATCATTAAATATTTGGTTTATTATAATCTTTAACTGAATAATGATGTTGAAGCAACGATCTTAGTTGGGAACCTGTTCATTTGAAAAGTTGTGTTTAACGTGGTGACTGATTTGAAAACACTCCTGTGTTTTATGTCCTGTTTTGACCTTGGTCATCAACTTGAAGGTCTCCAGGTACTAGAAAGACAATGTCCGACAACAAAGAGCATGAACCGAAGGTTTGAAAAGATGAGTTTTCATTTTCATTCTGAAGAAACAGTGAAAGTCAATAATCCTTTCTTAAGAGATTACCTTTCAGGAGGAGGGAGTGAATTAGGAGAAGGCTTGTCCTCTCGATGAAGACTGTGGACATGAGAAATAGGCAAAGATTTCAGGAGTGCACATTCCACAAATAAGGTATGAGTCTTTGAGACAAAGAGGCAGGTGGTATGGATCAACCAGTCACAGATTTCTTAAAGTAAACCTTGGCTGAAGTGGAAGCCGGTAAAGTTAGTGAAGGACTGGAGAGACCCTGCAGCAGCGGACTAAGTAATCCTTCTATTGGCTTTGCTAAGAAGGTGTTGAAGCTTTTTCATGAGGAATTTCTTTATGCCTAGTTATGTTATTTGCAAAAATAACAATTGATGGACAGAATGCCAAACAATATCATACATTTACCCAAGTACAGGGATCTGGGGCTAAATCCATAATTTCTGCTCCCCATGCCATTCCAGTTTAGTCCCAGTCATATGCAAATCAGTCTTGACTCTGTTACCCATGGGAACAGTCCAGCCCAAACTGCCAAGTCAGGTCCTCCTTGGACTGGAAACAAGCATCCTAGAACCTGTTTTGGGGCTTCACCCCTCATCAGCCAGGCTCGCTTGACTTCCATGGCAAGGAGAGCACGGGCCCAGTGTCTGGGCATACCCGTCCCACTCGGGATGACAAATGCAAAAAGAACAACTGATGGACAGAATGCTGAACAATCTCTTTCATTCACCACCGTACAGAGATCCGGCATAAATCCACCATTTTTTTGCTCCCCATGCCATTCAGTTTAGACCCAGCCATTTGCAATCAGTCTTGACCCTGTTCCCTGTAGTTATGTTATTTAACATTAATCAACCAACGAGAGCTGAAACAGTTGAACAGTGGCACTCAAAGGTAAGGCAAGGGAGGGCTCTGCAGAGCCCCCACATCTGAATGGTACGAGAAGAGATTACAGCTGATACTAATCAGTTATTTACAGGTTCAAGTCAAATTTGACTCAAAGATTTTGACATTATGCAGATAATGATGACAAGGGGTAGGTTCCCAGAGATCCACTTCACTGCCTACCACCAACACTGCAACTTTATCGATGCTACATTTTAGACAGTTGTTTCCCATCGACTCCTTACAAAAAACAACTTAGGAACTTGAGGACGTCAGAGGTATGTCGGCTGAGGTGGTGGAACAACACCTGGATATCATGACCTATTTTGAACATTTCAAGCTCTGGAAATAGCCATTAAAGGCAAAGCACTAGGAAAGCTCACAACAAATATCTGCAGTAGACAAAAGGTAGGATACTAGTGTTATCCCGAGGGTGAATCCTGAAAAAAATCCAAGGAAGCACCTTAGCTCCCAGGCTGATCTCAAACAATCAGCCCATCAGAATCCAGTTGTCATCAGTAGCGTTGACACAGTCCTAGTATGTGACCAGCGAAAGAGCCACAAATGCAATAATTACCATTAACTCTGTGTTAAAACCTGAGTGGAATCTTGTCAATGGGCCCGATTCACAGAACTAACTTAAGACACAATCCTAAACCTAATACCATTTTGTTATTCACAGAAGGCACTTACTCATTTTGGTATTCACAGAAGGCACTTACTCACTTCGGTATTCACAGAACCTAGGAGTCCTAATTTTAGGACTCCTAAATGCCTTCTGTGAATATCTAACGTCTTAAAGTTAGGATTTTTCTCAGTTTAGGAGTCCTAAACTTAAACTGGGAAAAATCATAACTTTAAGACTTTGGGTATTCATGGAAGGCATTTAGGAGTCCTAAAGTTAGGAGTCCTAACTTTACTACTCCTAAACTGAGAAAAATCCTAGCTTTAAGACTTTCGGTATCCACAGAAGGCATTTAGGAGTCCTAAAGTTAGGACTCCTAACTTCTGTGAATACCAAAATGAGTAAGTGCCTTCTGTGAATAGCAAAATGGTAGTAAGTTTAGGATTTTGTCTTAAGTTAGTTGTGTGAATCGGCCAGCATGTGCTGTCAAGTGCACATTGTTGCCTTCTAAATAAGTAGGGTCACACAACAGGAGTGAAAATGAAAAACAAATGAAATGTATGAATTATTAGAGAGTAGGCAACAAACAATTGCCATAATCGTCAATGGTGTTCTGACTGGAGCGGCTCATCCTAAATGGCAGAGGAACGTTACCCCATCTGCTGCAAGTGCAGCAGGCAAACTAATAAATAAAATGCCATAATAATGCCATTTTATTTATTTGCTACCAGCTCGCGCTGGGTACTGTGCGAATCCTGCTATTGCAGGATTACTGTTGCCCCTTTCAGTGTGCATGTTGGGTTGGCCAGCTGGCTACCTAATCCAGCCTGACATTCACACTGCACTCCTAATCTCAAGGCTGTGAAACATTTGGGTAATGTTGGCACAGGCCCCCAGCCTCAAAATGAGCACTGGGTTAACATAACATAACATGTGTATTTGTAAAGCGCACATTTACCCAGTCGTGGTCTCTTGGCACTGAATAACTGATGTTTATTGTTACCCAACTCAATGGTACTCATTTTATCGACCTGAGATGGATAAAAAGCTGGGTGGACCCACCGGTATTTGAACCTGTGACCATAAGGGCAAACAAAGGCCCCTGCAGTGGATGCATTAGTCCTCTGAGCCACCAGACCCAGCAGGGTTAGCCTGCTCCCACCAATCCTGGAGCTGCTCTCAGGCTGAGAGAAGCTCCAAGATTGGTCAGGAGTCACGTTTCACTGGGCATGAAAGGAAGTTCTTCCCCTTCCTGCTCATGGATGTCTGACCACGATCACCGGGAATGCTGCACTGGGCTGGAGCATCATTAAGGTGAGTTGGGTGCATGGCACCCCCTATATTTTTGTATTGTCAGCCGCTGCTGCTTTCTGAGCCGTTATCATTTCAGCACCATCAATTGGATTTTTGGAATTGTATGAAGCAAGATCCATATATTAAACGAGTTTTAGCAACTTATTTGTGGAAGACAAAGGTAAATCTACGCATAGCAACGTAATAAACTGAATTAGAACAAAGGTTGTGCAGGTCTAGTTAGTCGGGCACCCGCTGTATCTGAGGATCACTTGGATGCACAGGGCTTTAGTCTCCTGCAGTTCTGAAGCTGCACTGCAGTGGCCGGTGAGCTGGCTTCTGAATCAGCTGATAGGCAACATGCCCTGGAGCTTCCCTTCAAGGGTTATATAATTCCCACAAAATACAAAGGTGTTACTATGTCTAAAAAACAATAGGAAAACATTGAGTGGGAGAGCATGGACGCATAGTAGAACACTTCTGGTTTAAAATCTTTGACAAGCGAATTCTTTCTGAATAACATATAACACTCCCCCTGATTCGTCATAACAACTCTAACATTCATCTAGCAGACTGACCCCTATCTGTCCAGCACACAGCATGCACCTCGGATCACTAAAGTTTCTCCTCTAGCCATCTAATTTTAATTAATATGTGTTGTCATCTCACAAACAAATCTCTAGATCAACTAACCCTCATTAACCCAACTTTTTCTGTTCACTGAGCTATCCATCTGTTCACATGTCTCTTTCCAATTACCCCTTTGCTTTCCACTATTGCCTGTCGTAAATTACATATTCTCAAGGCCCTCCTGTTATGTTCTTGCTATGCTATGCAGATTTGTAAGAGTGCACTATCGCCTGGGAAACGTTATATCAGATTTGAGAAGATGAGTCAGTCTAGCAGTGCCTCATGCCTTACTTTAGTCTGCTTTAGATGGATGTATGTGAGGAGATCGACAGCAATACGACTGTTATGCCACAAATAGAGGGACCTAAATATCAACTACCAATATGCAGGGCCCGAGTCGGGGGTACACACAGATACACGGCGTCCACCCACTATTTTTACAGGGTGGACACTGCCCACCCTGCCAAGCAGGTGAGCCCCACAGAAATATGCTGAACTTGTCCCTGGGCACATTTAGCAGCTCTTGCATGTTGTCTGCTGGTGGCACCAAAGGGGCTTTTTTTTCATCTCCAGCTGGGCACAGATAAAGACAGAAGTTAAGGGGCCATTGAGCCTCCTTTTGATTGAGTATCAGGCGGGAGGTGGCCTGGAACCTCACAAATTCACCGGTGAGGAAACAAAAGCACACAGCTTGTTATCTTTTCACTGGTACTTTAGAGATGCATGCTTTTTACTTTGTTGTATATAAGTACATGAACTGTAAGAATGTCAGATGGGTTGATCTGTCCCAGTATTTAGACAAATAACAATTTAAATAGCACAATGTTATTTATTTTATAGTGCTACTCATTCCAATGCAGAGTGTTAGAGCACTTTACATAACATACACATTATCCGTTCAAAATAACTCATGTATGTTTATAAATTAATGTACCAGATGTGTTATACGAGACAGTAAGGGTTACAAGGTGTACGAGTCAAATACCCTTCATAGCTCACTGTGGTCTCTAGAAGTATTTCAATTTATTAAGTGCAAATAACAAAAGGATCTCTATGTTCAAAGCAGTAATCCACTTACCTATCTACATAAAATAAAAATCAGTGATCTGCATGTTACATGATATGCTTTGCAGCAGACAACTTTTTTTGAAAACATATTTTACTGCATTTTCAATTGGCACATGTTACAACATATACATATCACAGCACTGTTGCATAATTAAGTGGTAACTTTATGCTCACAACACTGTCTAATATGCACACCATGTGTGTTGCGATATCATGAATGATAAATCCGAAGAAGGTAGCAACAAAATAGAGGTTCAACAATCCCCAAACTCCCCCCTCCCCCAAGAACAGAGGGTGATTATGTTTTGCAGGAGACAACTTAATATGCTATACTACTTTGATTGAAATGTGGGACTACACAAAATACAGATCTCTCCAACAAATGAGTTAAGCTTCACAGTTAACTCATCATTATGATTATTCCCTGAGATTCACCTCTGCAGAAGATGCCTTAACATCATAAAATATTTTAAAATGCCATGGTTTTCCTTGTTGCCAATTTCTATGTGGCAGGGTTTTTAAAAAAATTATGTGTTGAGGCCTAGATCAGGGGTCTCCAAACCGGTCCTGGAGGGCCGGATCCATGCCAGATTTTTTGGATATCCCCATTGAGATACATGTAGTTATTTTAAAAATCTGGCATGGATCCGGCTCTCCAGGACCGGTTTGGAGACCCCTGGCCTAGATTTTGCGTCAGGATTGCGCCACTTTTTTGCACAACCTCAACTCCAAACCTCATTTGTTAAGTAATGCACTTAAATGTACTCATGATGCACCTGATAAACATATGTGTGAGATCTTAGTATCTGATGTCACTTCTTGCAATGTCACTTCCAATGAGTTCACTTCCTGTGATGCCACATGGAATGTCACACATCGTAACGTCATGTGCTTTGATGGCACGCGTCATGATGTCACTTGCATACTCCCTAACCTGGTCAGTCCCCCCACTTCTGGTATTTAGGACTTGTGCCCTGCCAATTATGAAGGTAAGGATATATAGGTAAGTTTAGATTTACTATTCTTTGCTCGGCATCTATGCACCTTGAAGATTCACATACTGTCAAGGTACCTACATATAGAGTTAAGTATAGTACTTTCTAGTTACCTTTACAAACTTACCTTAACAATATGTTATTACTGTGGTCACCTCTTATTTATGTCATGTATTTTTGCACATCAATATTTATTAGATATTGTTGTATTATATACCGCATCAAAGTAATTGTCCAAAATGCAGGGAGGAAAAATATCCCCCACGCAGACCAGTTGATAGTAAAAGGCAGCCGAAATGTTGGTGTAGAGGGGTTTCTTAGTGCCACTGTACTTTCTGCACTAATCATAGCCTATGAATTGAGGTTATGGGTCTAAGCGAGCAGACAGGCAGAAGCATTCTTTTTTCTAGAACTGCAAAAAAACCTCTTTAAATAGAATAACTAAATCCCTTGTGCACAGTACGGTGAGTTTCTTGCAGGCATACACAGCGATACAAAAGGCCAGGGTTAAACAGCCCAAGTAATTTCATTGGTAATTTAGCCAGAATAAGATTGCAGGATTTATGGTGGGCAGCCGGCACATCAATCCATTTTACTGGCTCGCTTCTCTACCTTATGTCCCTCCTTTCATTTACTTTTTGAGAGATTTCATCCTGTGCAAAGATTTGCTGTTCCTAATAGCCATTAGCCACAGAATTGGGGGGAGTGATGTTTTCAACATGGCTTTGGGGATTGATTCGTTCTGACAGTGCATGTTTGATGCTCAGCCACCTGTCCCTGTGTGACTTTTAGCAGCATTATCTGCTCAGACCGCTCTGCTCCTTCAGCACTGATAGAAGGGTGAGGCAGGGGAGGGTCTCCAGGCCTGACCCATAAACCCACGAGGACAGATCCCGGTCAGTTTCATCTGTAGCTGTGGCTGTCAGCGCAAATGTGCAATACATACAAATGTGCAATACATACATAATTCAATAAAGGGAATTACTGATTGACTCGGGCATTTGGGCAGAATATCTGACTCGTGTTTAGGGGTGGGCAGGAAACTACGCTCTGACAGCGTAGTGGATGAAACCAGCCAACGCTGCTCCTCGGCCCAGTCCCTGCTTCTGAAAGCAGCCAGGCCGGGGAGAGCCTGCCCGGGCCCCAGTGGAACCGTCCCCAGTGCCCGGACCCCCGGCTGGCTTGCAGGACGGGGGTCCCCCGCACCCCGAGGCCCGCCGGACGCAGCACGAGCCCTGGGGCCTGGCGGACCCCCGTCACCAGCGCCCGGACCCTCGACTGGCTTGCAGGAAGGGGGCTCACGCACCCCGGGGCCTGCCGGACGGAGCTCAAGCCCCCGGCCCGGTCCCAGCTTCCGAGCCCTAGCCAGGCCGGGGAGAGCCTCCCCGGGCCCCGGTGGACCCCTGTCCCCAGTGTCCGGACACTCTGATGGCTTGCAGGATGGGGGGCTCACGCAACCCGGGGCCTGCCGGATGGAGCTCAAGCCCTGGGCCCGGTCCCAGCTTCTGAGCCCTAGCCAGGCCGGGGAGAGCCTCCCCGGGTCCCGGTGGACCCCTGTCCCCAGTGCCCGGACCCTCTGATGGCTTGCAGGACGGGGGGCTCACGCACCCCGGGGCCTGCCAGACGGAGCTCAAGACCGGGCCCGGTCCCAGCTTCTGAGCCCTAGCCAGGCCGGGGAGAGCCTCCATGGGCCCCAGTGGACACCTGTCCCCAGCACCCAAACTCTCGTCCGGAACCAGGGAAGGTTAAGCCCAGGCCACATCCACTCCCCTACGACCTGCCGGGGAGCCCATTTTCCTCGACTATTAAGCCCCCACGTAGAGGGGGCTTAAAGAACTTTGGGGAAGGACAACAATTGGAGTTTGCCCGGCCGCCAGCCTGCAGGGCCATCTGGTCGCCCTTTTTGCAGGGCCATCTGTTCACCCTGCCCGCAGGGCCATCTGGTCGCACAGCCAGGCGACCAGATGGCCCGGGATGACCCAGTGCCCGATGGCCTGGGAGGGTGCCGTACCCAGTCACCCTTGAGGGTAGCCGCTCGCACCGAGGCAGCCGCTCTGGAGGTTCCTTCCCCCGGGTGGCTGCTGCTCACCTCCCTGCCCAACTTGCCCAGGAGCAGCAGGAAGAGGAGGCCATCCGGTCACCCTGCTGACCCATGAGGGATGTTGGCCCCCGTCCCCGCACCCGGTGGGGCAGGGACAGGAGGGGGATGCCCCCGTGCCGAAGGGCACGTGGTAGAGGCAGCATCCCACGGACCGGCGTTACCCCCTCTGCGTCCCTCCCACTGGCCTGGCGGCAGAGGGACCCACCCCTGGGTGTGGTGGAGGGAGGCATCCGCGGGCACCCACACACGGAGAGAAAAAAGCTTGGCTCAGAGGATGACTTTCAATAGATCGCAGCGAGGTAGCTGCTCTGCTACTTACAAAACCTTGACCCAGAATCAGGTCGTCTACGAATGATTTAGCACCAGGTGCCCCACGAACATGCGGTGCACTAAGGGCGATGGAGGCGGCCCCCTTCCGTCCCCACTCTGGTCCCCAAGCGAGCGGCTCTACGCACCGGCCCCCG